>NW_024081609.1:493906-633906 GCF_003009895.1 Hyaena hyaena
GGTTTATCTATACCATGGAATACTACATGGCAATGAGAAACAATGGAATCTGGCCATGTGTAGCAACATGGATGGACCTTGAGGGTGTTATGCTGAGCGAAATAAGTCAGGCAGAAAAGGACAAATATCATATGTTTGCACGTATAGGAGGACTAGGAGGAACTTACCTGAGGACCATGGGGGAAAAGAAGGGGGGAAATGGTGGGGGAAAGAGAGAAGCAAACCATGAGAGACTCTTGAATGCTGAGAAACAAACTGAGGACTGTGGGGGGGAGGGGAGGGATGGGCAAGGAGGAGGGCACTTGTGGGGATGAGCACTGGGTGTTATATGGAAACTAATTTGACAATAAACTATTTGTAAAAAAATAAAATAAAATAAAATCAGTGTGGCCATGTGGCTTGCTTTGACTGATAAAGTATGTCCTGTATGGTTATGCTGGCCCATCAGCTAGGGACCCTGATGAGGAATGATGATTGAAATCCTCATCCCCCAACCCTAGCCTTGCAGCACATTGGGATGAACAAATGCATGAACTAAAAAGAAATTTTGTCATGAAAAGCAATCAAGATTATGGGGTCATTAGTTGGTTCATTTGTTTGCTTTTTAGTAATATAATCTAGTACATAAGTAATGCAGAATGTTTTGACTTTGGGATAACTTAAAAGGGAGAAAAGGAATTAATGGTTGTATATAGATTGGAAACTTATGGGTGCAGATTTTTCCATCCCGAAGATAAAATTCACCTCAGTTGTAACTAGACTATGTATTCATTAAATTTTGGAAAAACAAAGCAATGGAATGCTGAATTGACAATGTGCTGTTGGGTATGGTTATCATAATGAGAGTATTTTACCTAAAGGATCCAAGGATTCCTTCCAGATTCATTATGTTTATATTAAATAAGAACATCGTGGCATCTAAGTGAATGCTCCATTCTACCTGAAGCCTTCACAGTACATAAGTATCTTCTCATCATAACCTTTGGAAGCCTTTAAATAAAATAGGCACAATCATTAGAGTTTAATGTAACTCAGCCCCTTTAGAAGCAGCACTGTTTTGTGGAACACACAAATGGGCTATAAACAGTTCAGCCAGAACATTACTTTGAAAATGTTTTTGTTGGCTCTAAGAAGACTCTATTAGCTGATTAGAGTTTTGTTTGCCTGCTAAATATTCTGACTTGCAGGCATCTATTATTATGTATGTCTGTGTAATGTTTACTTTTATACAACATTTATTATAATTTTATCTGTGCCCATCTCATGTAAAAGGTTGGAAAATAAGAATGACATCAACACACTCCAGTTAAATGATTACATCATTGCCATATTGCCATTGACCTTTCTTATTAGTATTTAAATTCTATGTGAATACATAAATGTACTCAGTGTATTTAAAATATATTAACGACCGTAGCTTCTCTCAAATTACATGTGTATATCCAGTTCCTGAAAAATACAGACTCTGTCACTGTTCAGTACAAAGGAAGAGCAACATTTAAAAAAACCAACCAAATCAGTTGATGCAATTGCTGAAAAGATTTATCCTTAGCTGCTAATTTACACTAAATAAAGTTGTTTATCTGTGCCTTAAAAGGCTATCCTTATATCACTTGTCACAATATCACAACGAAAATACTACATTCGTTGGCTTATAAGGTTAATTCCATGAATATTAATTAAATTTGCAAACACAACATAAGAGTAAAACAAAATATATTTGCCAAGCACTAATCTACAGGAAACAAATTCGGCATAAGAATCATAAATTGACTTGCCAATCTTTAGTAGCAATAACCTTCTAATTACATCTGTAAAATCATACTGGTCTTTAAAAAATGCCACTGTTAATACTAGTTACCCATAATTTTATTATGTGTAGCTATTACATATAGAAAAGGTTATTTGCATGTTCTTTCCTTACAGCTTTCACATCTCACAGATGATGCTGTTTTCCATTTGGCCAGTAAAAGGGAAATGTTCCTAATGGCCCGGATGCCTGTAGCTCTGAGGCTAGTGTTTTTAAAGCAGCTGAATGCTAAACATTTGGCAGAGTAGCGGTTCTACTTTCTTTCACCCTCCTGCCCCTTGATATAAAACAACTTTTATAAAAAATTAACAGTAGTGGAGCTTTTAAAGCTTGAGAGATGCTTTTGGATGAGGCCAGGAATTTGGCACAATGAATCCATGCAAATAAAATACTAGAATAAAAGACCCGGTGAAAAATATGACTTATGAAAAATGTGTACATGCAGAATTTTTGAGAAGCATCATTAGTGACTGCAGTATTTTGCAAGAACTGCCAACACATAGTAGATTAAAAGAGGAGGAATTACCATGATTGCAACAAAATATTGTCCCCATCCTAGAAAGCAACATGAATTAATTGTAGCTGTAGCCTCTTGTCTGTATCAGTGAATTAAGTAGAGGGAGACTTATCAAGAATCTTTGAGGAATGATTTGTGACTAGTAATGTATATATATAATTATTAAAAAATAAATTTTCAAAGTTATGAAATGACTGAAAATTAATTTTTACCTTACCTAGCTTTAAGTTATTTTCTGCAATTTGGTAGGGTTCTATCCAAATTCTAAGAGATGTTACATAATTCAATTACTGTAGTCAATGTCATTATTCTGAAAGGTAACTCATTTAATAGAAATATAAGGGTACTACAGGCTTGTGCCCACACACACACACACATATATATATGTGTGTGTATATATATATGTGTATATATATAAAGTAAATAACTTACTCCATTATATATAATATTATATATTTTACATATATATAGGAGTATATATATATAATGGAGTAATTTGTTATTTACTTCTAAATATATATATATTTATTTATTCTAAATTATATATATATAATGGAGTAATTTGTTGTTTACTTCTAAATTAAACCACTTCTTTGAACAGATAGTAGCAAAAGTACTGATGTAAAATATACTCATATATGCTGTCAATGAATAACTTTCTAAGTTGAAGAGAAGGAATTGAGTAACAAGAAAAAGCTTTTCTTTCTAAATTTTGAAACTATAATTTAACTTCTGTTACAACTTAATGGGATTCTCAATCAATCACGTTGATACAATATACAGATTTGGTAATTATTAAACAGTATAGACAAGCCAAGAGATAGGTGCAACTGAGCTAAAATAAAATACTTGATTATCTCTGAAAAAAGAAATAAACTAATATAAATGTCCCTTTTTATGTTTATAATTTAAAAGGTATTTATGTTGGTTAATTGGTGAAAATATATTCATTTCACACATTAAATTAAGTATTTTAGGGAGGCAATGTTATTTTTCAAAAAAAAAAAAATACAAGTCAGAGAGCTAAAGCTTCAAGTCCCACTTTCATCAGTTCAATTCACAGAATTCAAAGCCCTGTGAATTTTGGCACATTCTTAAAACCTCACTGATGTAAAGTCATTTCACTTAGGAACATACATCTAATAATACTAATTCTGTAGAGCTTTTAAAGAAGCAAAATATTTAACCCTTATTTTAAAAATTTTTAAATTTTATTTAAAACCAAATTATAGTGTAATAATGACTTCAGGGGAGAAATTTAGTCATCCATCACTTATATATAACACCTAATGTTCATCCCAACAAATACCCTCCTCAACACCCATCACCCATTTAGCCCATCCGCGTGCTCAACAGGCCTCCAGCAACCCTCAGTTTGTTCTCTGTATTTAACAGTCTCTTATAATTTGCCTCCCTCTCTCTTGAAAATGCAGGGGACAGCATTTGTTTATCTCTCAGCAAATTTTGGACAAGTATGTTTGTGGAGTCATGAATTTCTGTTCCAAGAAGTCAATTTATTTAATATATATAAACATTGATCAAGGTAATAAGCCTTAGTAGTATTAATGAGTAAAATTAACAAATTAATTTATAAATAAAACTATACTCAAAGTACCTACAAATGTCTCTTCTTTGGGTACAGACTAATAAGTTAAATGCTCAGAAGGAAGATTATTGCCGAAAGAATAGCTACCTGCTAATGAAAAATTAATCTGCATTGTGGTGATGTCTTCAAACATTTAAGCAATAGCTTCATAAAGATTTCTTGATGGCCACCTTGTTCCTACCTTAAATATTGGAGCAAACATTTATAAATCATTATTTATGACAAGTAGCTAACCAATTAAATATTTGAACTTGCAATAAATTACAAATTCAGATGCTGCTTCATTTCAAGTAACATAAGGTAAAAACATAAGATCAAGTGTCATTTTCTTTTAGAATAATTACAATTTTTAGAGACAGTGAATACAAAGTGTTGGTCTTTTGAATGAAATCCTTCCTTATAAAAATTAGTTTTAAATAGTAATTCAATTTAATAGAATATATATTTTTCCTTAAGTTTTAAATTTTTTTAAATGTTTTTATTTACTTCTAGGAGAGAGAGAGAGACAGCGTGGGCAGGGGAGGGTCAGAGAGAGGGAGACACAGAATCTGAAACAGGCTCTGTGCTGACAGCTCAGAGCCCACGCGGGGCTCAAACCCACGAACCGTGAGATCGTGACCTGAGCTGAAGTCGGACGTTTAACCGACTGAGCCACCTAGGCGCCCCTAAAAGACCTTTCTTAAAATGTCATGATTTTTCCCGCATCATTAAGGGAAATAAACTTGTTATTAATTTTATGTCTTTTTCATCAACATGTGGAAGAGAGACAAGATATGATCTTTTATGACAAATTTTCAGAAAAAATGTATACTCTTAAATTTACAAGGTGTAAATTATTATTCCTCAAATCATAACCTTTCAGACTTAATCAGGCTTGAGTTGTCAAAATATCATTTTACACACGAAAAGCTTGTGAAACCTAAACTGGTAATGTCAACTTTCCCTAGATATTGCTCTCAGAATTTATGGATTACAAAGTGAAATTTATTATCTAACAGGCACTTGCTCTTCCTGTCTTCTGTGGTTGGAATTTATATAAATAAATGTATCATCCACTGTATACAAACTTCGAACACAGCAATATCACATGGAGAAACTGCAGTCTTACTTGCCACACCAAGCCATTCCCAACTAATTGTTACATGTACTCATAGCTGAGTATTCTTTTCCTTCCTAGTACTTAATATATTTGTGTGTTACCTGCCTTTTCCACTATACAATAGACTCAGCACAGACATGCATTATGCTTTCCTTTTATGGCTATGTATTCTTCTTCTTTTTTTTTAAGTTTATTTATTTATTTTGAGAGAGGCAGAGACAAAATGGGGGGCAGGGTGCAGAGAGAAACAGGGAGAGAGAGAGAAAATCCCAGGCAGGCTCTGAGATGCCAGCGCAGAGCCCAGCATGGGGCTCCAACTCACGAAACTGGGAGATAATGACCTGAGCTTAAGCCAAGAGTCAGACATTTAACCGACTGAGCCACCCAGGTGCATTTATGGCCATGTATTCTTAAGACTCGAGATACATGACCCATAGTAATCGCTCAATAAGTACATACTGAATCAACAAATGAGTAAATGTTCTTGTGAGCTAAAATGAAATAAGTAATAAAGTGATGGGGTTTCTGATTTGTGAGCATATGCCCTGGCTAAAATTCATAGAAAAACAAACCTACTGGAAGAATGGACTTGTTAATTATGCTCTTTGAGTGTTCAAGTGACTGGGGGATATTAAGAGTTAACTAATCACTAAATTGAGAATCATTAATGACTAGGAAATAACCTACTCCTACTAAATCTGTATATATATAAATGTTGGGAAAATGCTGCAATTGTCTGTGAGTGCACCAACATATATAGAGGTGGTGCTCATAGACCCAGTTAGTTAATGCGCTTTGGAGAGAGCAGGTCTGCTATTTCCATTATAAAAGGACCTTCAGTCTTTCACATCTCTGTCACCCACATGGCAAGGGAAGAAGACTTATACAAACTCAATTCCTATCCAGGAAAGAAATAAATGCACAGTATTTAAGTTGACTAGTTTTCTCCTAACACCATTAAAATATATATTTTACCCATTAACAGGCAATAATTTAAAGTCAGGCAGGCCAAAGCAAAAATTTCATATTAATGATCATTGAAACTTATTTATTTATTTATTTATTTTTAAATCTCAAGTTAGTTAACATACAGTGTAGTCTGGTTTCAGGAGTAGAATCCACTGATTCATCACTTACATACGACACCCAGTGCTCATCCCAACAAGTGCTCTTCTTAATACCCATCACCCATTTATCCCACCCCCATCAACCTTCAGTTTGCTCTCTGTATTTAGGAGTCTCTTATGGTTTGCCTCCCTCTCTGTTTTGATCATAGCAAATGGGAAGGAAAAATAAGATAATTTAAATTTTTGACTGGCAAATAACTTTTACTTCAACATAACGTTTAGGATGATAATCTTGTGTTTAAAGCAAATAATCTATGAGGTTTAAACTATTATAACAGGCATATGTTCTTTTTAGCTGCTTTTGGTGAGTGAAACTTGGTGTCAATTATTCCTCCAAGGATGTATACCTAACAAGAAGCTGAATCCAAGGGGATTTGACACAAAAGCTAATGCTCTTAACTTTTTTATCTATTAATAGCACCTGTGATTGAAACATGTACTTTAACAGTAATGAATGACATCTGTGTGTGTGTGTGTGTGTGTGTGTGTGTGTGTGTGTGTGTGTGTGTGTGAGAGTGTAGGGACTGTGGAGAGTGTATGGTGAGAGAGAGATAAAAATATAGAAAAAGAAGGAAATAAGGGTAAGTGAAAATGGGAGGAATTTAGCAATCGTATAGGGAATAATGTGAGAAATAGTGTTATAATATTAACAAATTAATATAAGAATAATGGAAGCAAAATACCAACTATAGATTAATTCTTTATTACCCTGACTAAACAACTATCCCAGAAACAGAGAATGTAAATATCTACTTGGCATAAGGAGCTAAATATATTTTGGGACTAATTGATATCTCTTAGAAGAGGGTGGAGAGTTGTAGGAAGGGAGTGGTTAAAGAAGTTTATGATCAATTGCTTTTAGTAGTCCAAACTCCACACTCAGAGTGTCAGAGGGAAAAATACAGATGGTAAGATAGGAAATACATGCTTAGATAGGATCAGCCAGGAGTATTGAGGAAAGTCAAGGATGCAATTGAGAAGCTGATGGGGAAATTGTTTCATCAAACTGGTACCAAGCTGATGGTTGCTGATATGACTGTAGTGCATAAGGAGGGCCCCAGAGAGGCATCAAGTCCTGTAAATCCACAGGGAAATTTAAATTCCACAGTAAAAGGTGAACATCACTGAACATCAAAGGAAATATCTCACTACAAGAAAAAAAAATCCTGATATCTACAGAGTTATTGTGTCTGATCACTTTACTGTGACTGCTTTTAATGAAAAATAAACATGTAAAAAAATCATGAATATACTAAATCAATTATTTAAAAAAAGATGTCCCCTCAAATTTGCTTTAACCAAACAGGCTGCTTAAGTGCTTAGTAGTTCAGAAAACCAAACACACATTTGACACAGTATATCCAAATAATGGAAATATCTGGAAAGAAAGATTAATCACAACAAATAGAACCAATCAGATGTGCTACTTGATTAGTAGTAAGCTGACTTTGTCAGCAAAGTAAGCTGACAAGCTATATTCAATTAAAAAGAAAAAAAAAAAAAACACGAATGAGTAGGATCCAGGGGTTGGGGAACTTCTATTATAGAAAAGAATGAAACCTCCTAGAACCACAGGAAGTTAAAACTGAGCATAGGTAATATTTACTTAAAAGAGAAGAAAGAGCATAATAAAGGGTGTATCTATGATGACAGTGGAAGACTCATACTGATAAATATGAGTCACTAGAAACGTCTTCAGAGGTCTTGATTACTTTATTGTTGACATTGAAAAGGAAGTGGATCAATAAGCCTAAAGTACTGATGAACATGAAAAATTATGAAAGTCACTCTATGTGACAAAGGAAAATGGAACATAAAAACGTGAAATAATAATCAAAGAAGTATGTAAGGAAAATTTCCCAAAATGAAAGGAGATGGGAAGTGGGGGGAATACAGTCAACTTGGGGAAAAAAATAAACAAAACAGGGGTGCCTGGGAGGCTCAGTCAGTTAAGTGACCAACTCTTGATTTCATCTCAGGTCGTGATCTTGCCATTTGTGAATTTGAGCCCTATATCGGCCCCACGCTGACGATGGAGAGCCTACTTGAGATTCTCTCTCTCCCTCTCTCTCTCTGCCCCATTCATGCTCTCTCAAAATAAGTACAATAAACTAAAAAAATATATTAAAAAAGAAAACAACAAGAAAAATAAAAGGAAAAATTTATTTTATCTTAAAGAAGAGGTCAAAGCATCTTCTAAATTCTACCTCAACATTCCAGGATTGAAAAAACCAACCAAACAAACAAATGAAAGTGCTTATATAAAACTGATAGTTTCTACTTTCCACTGTTTACCCAGGCCCCATCATTAGTCTGAGTTCCCTTTTTAAATATAGACCATTTCAAGATATCACTGATGGTAAAAATAGTCAATATTCTGAGTCCCCATGCATATCACAAGAATAATAAAAATATGAAAAGAATAAATTACTAATGAACACCATGAATAAAGGAAAGACTCTTTTTATCAAGTAATATCAGTTGTTATATTAATAATACATCAAAATATGTTATTAAAATTAACAGTTCATATTCATGGACACTTTAGGTCTACTAGTGATGTCTATGATGAAAGGTAACAGGAAAAATAGCTGGCATTTACTGAGCAATTATTATGTAATAAATGTTCTTTTTTTTTCCTGTTCTTATTACTTTCACACACAATCTTAGGAAATAAGTATAAGTGTCAAATAAGAAAGTCAAATGCTATACCGACACATGCAAATTTGTGGGCAGGGAGATTTAGGGAAAAACACTAACATGAATATAGGACTCCAATTTTTAATGGATTTGTTTATCATTAATCCCTGGTTACAGAAGCTCTCCACCTCTACAGAAGAAATTCAGTTGCTAAAACTCCATTTTGAGTAGTTGATGGTTTTGAAATTGGCAGCAGCTTTAGCTCCAGACTTAGCAGCTTTCTCAGAGCTCTTTTATATAAGTCCATAGACTGGCTTAATTCCCTAGGATTGTCTTGTGTCTTTTAGATAGATGGCTCTGTGGGAAAGTTAATACCTAGAAAGTTGGAGCACTTTTCATCTTGGCATGAGTTAATTCATCGCTTAGATATTTATTAAGCATTTATCACATTCCAGAACTGTTGCTAGACACTATTGATGCACTTGTTGCTGATAGAAGCAGCTAACCTAGCCAGAGGTGAGGAATTTTATCAGTATTGTCATAGTGCTTGTTTGGTCTAGGTGGCCCATGCACACCTAAGGTCAAGGAAGAAAAAAGGACTAATTGTCCACTTTAATTTTACAGCAGACATTCAATAAATACTCCTTGAATGAATGAATGAATTAATTAATTAATTAATTAATATTTGAGCACAATTCTTAATATGATTCAGTTGACTGCTATGACAATTTTTTATTAAACATTTTATTATGGGGTAATGGTAAAATTCTTATTCACCTGTAAAAAATAGTAGAGAACCCATATACGCTTTTATTCAGTTTCTTCCAATGGTTACATCTTACAACACTATAGTAAAACATCAAAACTAGGATATTGGTGTTGACACAGTCAAGATACAGAGCAACTCCTTCTCCACAAGGGTCTTTCATGTTATCCTCCTTCAGATGCTGGTTTCTCCCTCTTTCCCCCTGCCCTCCAAATTCCTGACAACCATGAATCTGTTCTCTACTTCAATAATTTTATCAATGTTATAAAGAATAATTTGTAACAATGTTATAAAAATGTTATATAACTGGTATCATACAGTATGTAACCTATTGCCTTTGGCTTTTTCCCACTTGAATAATTCCCTGAAGAATCACTTAAGTTATGACTGGTATCAAAATTTGTTTATTTTTATTGCTTAGTAGTATTATATAGTTTGATATTATCAGTTTATTTCACCTTTCACCTGTTGAAGGACGTCTAGGTTGTTTCCAGTCTTGGCTACTACTAATAAAATTGTGATAAACATTTCTATACAGGTTTTTGTGTGATCATAAATTTTAGTTTCTTTGGACAAATGTCTAGAAGTGCGATTGTTAGATTATGTGATGACCATAGCATTTTACAGTCTGAGGACTAATGTGTAAATGAAGCAGTTTCTCCATGTCCTCATCAGAATTTTTTTGTATTTTCTTTTGATTTTTAGCCATTTTGATATGTATGAAGTTATATCTCATTGGTATTGATTGATTTTAACTGTCATCTTTTTAATAGCTAATGATATTCACCATCTTCTCACGAGTTTATTTACCATTTGTATAATCCTCCTTACTAAATATCTGATCATATCTTTTGCAAATATTTTATCTAGATTTTTAATGATGAATTTTGATAGAAATAGATTAGATAGATGATAGATAATAGTCCTTTATTAAAGGATGTGTATCACATATTTATTAAATATGTGAGTTGTAAGCTCTCTATATGCATATGTGTGTACCTTGTATTTTCACCCTCTTAACAGGATATGTCACACAGCAAAAAATTTTAATATTGATGTTGCCCAATTTGTCAGATTTTGCTTATATCGATCACACTTTTGGTGTCAAATCTAAGAATTTTTTCTCAAGCCCTAGATCTCAAAACATTTTTCCTATGTTTTGCTCATGTCTTTCATTTTCCTGATACTGTCTTGCAGAGAAGTTTTTTAATTAAATGAGGCCCAGCTTATCAGTTACTGCTTTCACTGATCTTGCCTTCTGTGTTGTATCTAAAAAGTGATCACTACACTCCAGAATATCTAAGTTTTCTCCTATGTTGTCCTTTAGAATTTATAGTTTTGTGTTTTACATTTCAGTCTGTGATCCATTTTGAGCTAATTGTGTAAAGGTGTAAGATTTCTCTTTACATTCTCTTTTTTTTTTTTTAATTTTAAAAATATTTATTCCTTTTATTTTTTTTTTGAGAGAGAGAGAGACACACACACACAGAATGTGAACAGGGGTGAGGCAGAGAGAGAGGGAGACATGGAATCCAAAGCAGGTTCTGTGCAATTAGCACAGAATTTGACAGGGAGCTTGTGCTCATGAACCGCGAGATTCTGACCTGAGTTAAATTCGAAGCTTAACCCACTGAACCACCCAGGCACCCCCACATTCACATTTTTGCATATACATGTCTAGTTATTCCAGCACCAGTTGTTGGAAAGACTATGTTTCCTTTATTATATTGCCTTTGCTTCTTTGTTTCTACTTGGGTTTTAACATCCCTAGCCAGTCCACCCTCTTCTCTACCTACAGCTTTCCAAGGCTTCTTAGGTTTGTTTAATATGTAATAACCAGGCTTTTAGTTGTACTTAGTAGGAGAAATCAAGAAAACATTTTAAATTTATTTTCATGGAAGTACAAGTTGTTATAACATTGCTAATATTTTAAAATGACCATTTATTTAATAATGGAGAGTAAATATGTAATTGTATTTTGAAACACAAAACACTCCTAAGAGGTTAATAATTCTATTAAATTATAAGAAGGAGTTACTAAATTTAATACAGGTGACTTGAAACATGTTGATTTAAAAATTCTTTCTACCATGTTTATATATATTTCTGAAGAATGTAAAAAAAAATAAGAAGAAAGCACATATGATATTGAAAAATCTTTTACAGCTTTTGGAAAGTATAAAAGAAGTTGGTGAACACATAAAGTCAGGTGGAGATGCGATCCACTTGTAATTACAGACATAATTTCGTGAAAGTCTATTTAGAGTAATCTTCAGGGAGATTTCTGTGTTCACTTAATGGTAGGATTTTCGTTAAGTATCTATTGAAAGGCCATGTGACTACAGAAAATGCTGTTTGTTCAGATTAAAAATGGAGCAAAAAACCAAGCACTTTCCAATAAATCTTGTATTTAATTACATATAATATAGACATAGATATATGGATATATAACTCTTTCTCCATTATACTTATAGAAATGATTTGTAAATCTATACTTTTTCTGCAAATGTATTTCTATATTGAAAGTGGTTTTGGTGATATATGTGTATAGGCTGAAGTGTTTTTTTTTTTTTTTAGATGAAAAGATATGGCAGAGATGGTCAAACTTACTTTATAAAAGAAAAAAAATATCACATCATAAATTTTAAAAAATGAAGTCTGGAACAAAAACACAAACCAAACTAATTACAACAGCAACATTAAATTTTTGTGTAATATATTATGGCATGGCTTAGTTACTTACTCCTCACATTTTACATATTCCTCATGTGTCTCATAGATTAGACTCGCTCTTGTTGGTTGCTCAGGCCATAAATATGAAAAATAGGCAAGAATCACAAGGCCATAGAGTTCCTCTAAATAAGAATACTTTTTAATAGTTAAATGTTGTGTGTCTTCAAATATAATGCAAATATTTGCTCAGAATGCAGAAAATATTTAGCTCCTATCTGCTGAATATTATTGTGCTTAATAAAACACAAAATTAATGATGGCCATAAAATATATTTGAATGTATAGACTTAGAACAGTGTTCTTTAATGTATCAATTTGAAATACCTACAAATTCAAATTTTAACTTTTAAAAGTAATAAAAACAAAATAAAAGTGGTGTGGAAAATTCTGAGGCATTTTTTTTTTGTGGAGCACATAATGATAACTCTATTAATTAGATAACATATTTTAATTTTCCAAGTTTGAGCATTAGCAGCAAATGGAAATTATATTTTTGTTAAATTTAATAGGAAGGTCATGGCAGGAAGATCCCCAAAGAATAATTAAAAATAAATTTTGTAGAAACATTAACATTTTGGTGTCTCTGTAAACATAAGTTAAATGGTATAATGATCATCCTGATGATAATTTAACTACAACATTTTAAAGGAAATAAATGTTTCAGATGGGATTAGAGTAGCTATTAAGTTGAAGGTGACCATGCTTTTTACAAAGCTGATACATTCTAATTACAAGTCTACAACTGAGTAATACAGACAAAATAGTTGATATTGAAAAGGGAGATTAAGATAATATAAGTTAAGTGTGAAGAAATCAGGCTGCATTATTATGGAATTGCTAAACTGACACTGAAAAGAAATGAGTGTTTATTACCCATAGTCAACTGTTTATTTCATTTATTCAGCTTAGACTAAAATTGGCAATTAAGTATTCTAGCAAGTGGTCTTTACTCATTCTGGTTTGAGGTTGAATAACTATTTTATAAATTAGGTATCAGTACTTTTCTGAAAGAACTAGGTCAATTAAAAGTTAGTAAAGCCAGAGGTCCAGATGGTGCTGAATCCACCCAACTAAAATTAACTACCCTGGATTTGGCTCATTCTCATTATTCAATTATTCATGTGATATATATGAAAATCTGGCAATTGGAAAATTGCCGGTAATTTGCCCTGTCAATGGAAGATGACTCATTTCTCCTAATTACAGACATAGACACAATAAGTGACTTCTCTTTCTTCTTAGGTGTTTTAAAAAGTAACTAACTTTATAAAAAAAATTAGCAATCAAAAGAAAATAACAGGTAATTTATTTTTCTCCACAAGTCAGTAACTCAAGTAACCATTCATATAAAAGTTAGCAAGTAGTCATCTTATAGAGAAGTAGCAATCTAATTAAATAAACCAGTGAATATGAAGTTTTAAAAGTGGAAACTTGCAGCATCCCTCCTCATCAGGGAAATACAAATCAAAACCACACTGAGATGTCACCTCACACCAGTCAGAGTGGCTAAAATGAGCAAATCAGAGGACTCTAGATGCTGGCGAGGATGCGGAGAAACGGGCACCCTCCTACACTGTTGGTGGGAATGTAAACTGGTACAGCCCCTCTGCAAAACAGTGTGGAGATTCCTCAGGAAACTAACACTAGAACTCCCCTATGACCCAGCAATAGCACTGCTAGGAATTTACCCAAGGGATACAGAAATGCTGATGCATAGGAGCACATGTACCCCAATGTTCATAGCAGCACTCTCCACAATAGCTAAAACATGGAAAGAGCCTAAATGTCCATCAACGGACGAATGGATCAAGAAGATGTGGTTTATCTATACCATGGAATACTACATGGCAATGAGAAAAAATGACATCTGGCCATGTGTAGCAACATGGATAAACCTTGAGGGTGTTATGCTGAGCGAAATAAGTCAGGAAGAGAAGGACAAATATCATATGTTTGCACGTATAGGAGGATTAGGAGGAACTTAACTGAGGAACAAGGGGGAGAAGAAGGGGGGAAATGGTGTGGGAAAGGGAGAGAGGCAAACCATGAGAGACTCTTGAATGCTGACAAAAACTGAGGACTGATGGATGTGGGGGGGAGGAGGGATGGGCATGGAGGAGGGCACTTGTGGGGATGAGCACTGAGTGTTATGTGGAAACTAATTTGACAATAAACTATTTGTAAATTTATGTTTTGCGCTAAATTGTTTTATAACTTTGAATACATTGTTTATCACTTAGAGTTTTAATTTTCTATGCTATAACTCTAAGCGCAAGGGCTTTCAAAATTAAATTATCTTTTTCTAGATTTCTGATTTCCTGCCTTAAATTTATATAATTCTGTAGAAGACTATTTTCACACTTAAACTTCTCAAGATGAAGCATATCTCTAAATAGCTAGTATGTGATTCACATTATTTTATATTGACCTACATTAATTCTCCTATACATGTACCATTATATCATATGTATATACTTTAGCAATAAAATGTTGCTTGTTTGTTTCTTTTTCTTTCTTTTTTTTGTGGCAGTAATCAACTAGTAATCTTTGAAAGCAATAATAAGTATAATCAACCATAACTTTTAATCTATTTCCTCTTTAAAGACTTCAATAACCCTGTAGGGCATGTATAATTATTTTCACTACATTATAAACGATGAAAATAAGACAAAGTCAGGTTGAAGTACTTGCTCTATCTGAAACAGTTTATAAATCAACATGACCCAGTAGAAATATTTTGTGAGTCACAAACGCTATGCATGGCAACCGAGAAGGAGGCTGACATAATCATTAGGGAAGTAAAAAGAAGGCTGAGGTGTTGGGGCTGGAAAAAGGTATCTGAATTTAAATAAGCCATTATGGAGACCACTGGAACATTCTGGTTCTGACAAAAGCCCAATCTCAGAATGACAAGAATGAAAAGAAAATAAAAAATTTGAGAAAAACAAAAAGATATAGTTTTACCTCCTAATAGTAATATTTACATTGTGAAAAACAATATTACCCCTTAAAGGTAATAAAATTCTTTTTGTATTGCCACAGATGGGAGGGGAAAGACTGGGAGGCTTGGTCGGTTAAGCTACTGACTCTGAATTTCAGCTCAAATCTTGATCAGGTCATGATCTCACCATTCCTGAAATCAAGCCCCACACTGGGCTGTGCAACAGCATGGATTGGGATTCCCTCCCTTTCTCTCTGCCCCTCCCCCACTCATGAGCATGCTCTCTTTCTGTCTCTCTCAGAATAAATAAATAAACATTAAAAATGAAAGGCAAAGTTGAGGATGGAGGAGGATGTATTATTTTAGAAAAAATGGCCATGACTTTGGCATTACAATTGACAGTACTCATTTACTAAACTACAAATCATTTCCATGGAAATTCTATGGTACTGAGGAGCACAAATTCTTTGAATTCGTGAGTGTCTACTGAGTGCAAATTACTCTGTCTAATACAGCACCTTTTGTGATTTTACAGACTTAGAAACCAAACCCTAAGTAGACTTGGTTAAATGACATTGCTAAACTCAAAGACTAACAGGTAAGAATAAGAATTAATAATTAAAACATAATTTATATTAAAAGCTTTAGTTTTTTATTTGTTTAATTAGGTGCACTGAGATGAACTAAGCTTTCTTTTAAAAGCTTCTTACAGGAGTGCTGATTCATAGGGGCACATGTACCCCAATGTTTATAGCAGCACTTTCAACAATAGCCACACTAAGAAGAGAACCTAAATGTCCATCAACTGTTGAATAGATAAAAAAAAAGATGTAGTTTAAATATACAATGGAATACTACTTGGTGATGAGAAAGAGTAAAACCTTGCCATTTGCAGCAAGATTGGAACTGGATGGTATTATGCTAAGTGAAATAAGTCAGAGAAAGACAGATATCATATATTTTCACTCATATGTGGAACTTGAAACTCTTATCAGAAGACCATGGGGGGAATGGAAGGGAAACAAATAGTTACAAACAGAGAGGGAGGGAGGTAAACCATAAGAGACTCTTAAATACAGAGAACAAACTGAGGATTGATGATGGGGGGACAGGGGAGAGGTGAAAATGGGTGATGGACATTGAGGAGGGCACTTGTTGGGACGAGCACTGGATGTTGTATGTAAGCGATGAATTATGGGAATCTACCCCGAAAACCAAGAGCAGCCAATTTAACAATAAATTATATTAAAAAATTAAAAAATAAAAGCATATTTAAATAGTCCCTAAAATTGAGAACAATACTATTAGTCAAATCTAGGAGGAAAAATCTAAGCTATCTCAAAGTAAATTTTTTTCAGAAAGCGTAATTTTACTCATCAATAATGCTAAGCACGGCTAACTCCTAAAAATGAAAAAAAACCTTAGTATTTAGAAATAGCCCCCCTTTCCCTTAGATCTGTGCTTTGAAATAGTAACAAAAAGAAAATTAAAAATAGTGAAAAAAGTTTCCATTTGTGGTAAGATGGTGGATAGTTTTTACCTTGAATATAATTAAATATGCTACAGTAAAATATTTTAAAAAGTGTTGAACTAGCAAGAAAATTATGATTATTCAAAAGCAAAAATCTGAAAAAGCTAAAACATAGCAATGTATTTAGAACTTGACAATGCCGTGCATTAGCAACTGTTAATATAGTTAAATAGTTATAAGGATGAAATTTATCTCAAATCTTACATTAGAAATTAAAAAAATAATGAAAATTAGATATACGCTTGTAAACCTTAAAAAAAGATAACAAACCAAAAGCAAGAAAGAGGAAAGAAGACAAAAAAAAGAGAAGAAAGCAATAACATAGAAAAATACAATTAATAATGACAGCAATCAGTTCCTTGACAGAGGCGATAAAAGTAAAAATAGCTAAACTGAACTTCACCAAAATGCAAGACTTTTTTTTTTTTGTCAAAGGGCACAATTATCAGAGGGAAAAAGCAATTTATAAAATGTGAAATAATTATCATTTATCTAATAAGTAGTTAATATCCAGTATAATAAAGAACTCCCAAAGCTCAAATGGACAAGGGAATTGAATAGACATTCTTCCTTAGAAGATATACAAATGGCCAACAAACATATGAAAAGATGCCTATCCTCCCTAATACAGTTGAAACCACAATGAAACATCACCTCATCCCCAGAGTGATGCCACAAGATGGTGGCCTCTCAGAAAACTGAAACTAGACTTACAACATGATACAGAAATTCTGCTTTTGGGTACACACACAAAAGAATTAAAAACAAGATCTAAAAGAAATATGTGTACACTCAGGTTTACAGCGGCATTACTCACGATAGTTGAAAGGTGGAAATAATCCAAGTGCCCATAGACAGACCGCTGGAAAGCAAAATGTGGCATAAACATACAATGGAACATTAATTAGCCTTAAAATGGAAGGAAATCCTAAAACATGCTACAACATGAGTAAATGTTGACATTGTGTGAGGTGCAATAAGCCAATCATACACACACACACACACAACATATACTATATCATTATTATTTGAGGTTCCTAAAGTACTGAAATTCAGAGATAGAAAGCAAAATGGTATTTCCCAAGGGCTGAGGAGAGGGGCAATGGAAAGTTATTGTTTAATGAGTACAAAGTTTCAGTTTTACAAGCAATGGATGATGGAGATGGATGGTGGTGATGGATGCACGAAAATATGAATGTATTTAATACCACTGAATGATACATTTAAAAAAGTTCAAGAAAGTAAATTTTATGTTATGTATATTTTACAACTACTTTATTTTTATTTTTAAGGGTTTATTTATTTTTGAGAAAGAGAACACAAGCAGGAAAGGAGCAGAGAAAGAGAGAGGTAGACAGAAAATCTGAAACAGGCTCTGTGCTGATAGCAGTGAGCTCTATGAGGGGCTCAAACTTAGGAGCCATGAGATCATGACCTGAGGTAAAGTTTGATGCTCCATGGACTGACCCACCCAGGTCCCCTACAACTATTTCAAAAAATCATTTTAAAAAACTATGATCTGGATGCATATCTCCAGGGAAGTGTTATAGATTTTTCTTAGAGCCACAACAAAAATTAAGTTGGGGAGAAAGTTTCAAATGACTGGTATTATACTCATTGTTTAAGGTTTTTATTTTATAAATCTTATGCTAATAGGATAATATAAATGGAGTAAGAAATTTATTGCTTAAAATGAAACTTTGTTGCTAATGAATCATTTACAGGAGAATCATTTTCATTTTCCAATTTTTATTTTTTTTTATTTTTTTTTAATATTTATCTTCTCATTTTCCAATTTTTAAATAATTCTTAGATTACTTCTGTCTTTAAGTTTACTTATTTATTTATTTATTTTTGAGAGAGAGAGAAAGAGCAAGCAAGGGAGGGACAGAGAGAGAGAAGGAGATACAGAATCTGAAGCAGGCTCCAGGCTGTGAGCTGTCAGCATAGAGCCTGATGAGGGGCTCGAACCCATGAACCATGAGATCATGGCCTGAGCCAGTCAGATGCTAACTGACTGAACCACCCAGGTGCCCCCTTAGATTACTTCTATACAGGTAAGTTACCCCATGTTTCTTTAAAAATACACCTATAACAGGATTTTTTATTCTCTTTATAATTTATGAACCTGAAAATATGACTGTCAGTTTATCCTAGTTATGAATATAAAACTTAAATCTCAAAACAAATATTTAGAATAAAAATGATACACACCTGAAATTGATCTAATGCATTTTATTTTAATGTTCTAGTGTAGTTAGTGATCATGAGACTTTGCCCAGTTTTATACAAGGTCTTCCAGCATTTGCAGCTAGAAAGACATGGAATACACAATGGAACCAATCTCTAGTTGTCTGTATATTCCCCCTTATTTGTTGCTTTTCTTTATATATTGGGACTGCGACTTCCCTTTTTTGTTTGTTTCTTTTTTAAGAAAACTGCTGTTCTGACTGAGCTGGTTCCCTATTTAAATTAACACCGAGTAAAAAGCCCATAATGGAAAAGATTATAAGAGGATGATATATTGAATGCAAACCATTTGCAGTTGATTGTACAGGAAATTTTTTATTGTCTTTTGACTTTTGGAGCGCTGACAAAGCCTCTGAGGGTTCATATTCATGTTTATAAAGCATGCAGGCTTCCTGAGAACATTAATTTGCGATCAAGATAGTAATTCAAGGGCTAGTCAACTAAAATGAATTTAAAGCACATGATGTGTTTTCAATGCTAATATATTTTTATATGACTAAAAATAATTACAATATCATTCTGATATGCTTTATCAACCCAAATTCATTTTTAGAAGAAATACGATAGCATATGTAAACTGCCTAGCACAGAGCCTGGCATTTAATTATATACTAAACGAGCTCCTCTAAATGCCAAAATGATCTGTTACAGAAAATTTAAAGCAGTATCATGAGCTTCTTACATGTCATCATTATAACTTTCTTCCTTTGTTACTGTTTCCTCAGCCTTCTTTCCATCCCTCTCTTCTCTAACTCATTAATTGTATAATCATAGAACAACCTTCTATGAAAATATACAAAGCCTCTACCTTCTCCCCCAAGATTCCTTATTGCTCATCTTCTCTCAAAATTAACATTACTTACCCTATACATTTTCCCTCTTCAGTTCATGCAAAATGCACAAGGTGCGAATACATTAAATTAATAGATTAACCTATTTTGCACTACCAAATGGCTATTCAGTTTAAACACAAACGACATAATTCAATTCAGTAAACATTGAATAATGTTGACTAATGTGTATTAATTCTTTAACCTTGGTGGAGGATCCCATAGTTTATAGCAGAGACATGGAGGGAACAGACCATTCTTCATTTCCCTCACATCTTTTTCTTTTAGAATCTATTTTTTAAAAAATATTTCTTTATTTTTGAGAGAGAGAGAACGAGAACAAGCAGGGGAGAGGCAGAAAGAGAGGGAGATAGAGAATCCGAAGCAGGCTCTACGTTAGCAGCAGAGAGCCCGATGCGGGGCTCGAACTCACAAACCATGAGATCATGAACCATGAGATCATGACCTGAGCCGAAGTCAGACGCTTAACTGACTGAGCCACCCAGGCGCCCCTTCTTTCACATCTTTTTACTCACCTGGTAAGTGTTTTTAATGCCAGATCCTGATCTAAAACCCTTATACCTTTACCTCAAAACCCAAACATTTTCTTTCTTTCATTTTTTTTTTAAAGTAAATATTTCCTTTGAATACATTTGCATTCACAACATGGATCGAATTTGGGCATACTGCCTCAACTTTTAGAGACAGATTTTTTACTTCTAACATAGGGTTTCCATTTTATACAAACAAATAAGAAAATATCATTTTGAATGGGTTGATTATTACCCCAAAGCTACAGGCATTAGATAATAACATCTCTACCAACAATGTTGCATCTTTTAAAATCACCTCTACTTGGGGCGCCTGGGTGGCTTAGTCGGTTAAGCGTCCGACTTTCACTTAGGTCATGATCTCGCGGTTCGTGGGTTCGAGCCCCGCGTCGGGCGCTGTGCTGACTGACAGCCTGGAGCCTGTTTCAGTCGTGACTCCCTCTCTCTCTGACCCTCTCCTGCTCACGCTGTCTCTCTCTCTCCTAGAAATAAATAAAACATTAAAAAAAAAATAAAATCACCTCTACTTATTTGACTGTAGTATTTTCTGAAGGATTCCACACCTTTTAATATTTACCCATGGACACAACCAAGCATTTTCTTTTATCCTGTACTTTCTTCTTGGTTTATTCTGGAATCAGAATTCTAGTGAGTTTCCATGAACCAAATTCAGTAAGTGCCAAGTCTCACAAATCGTAAGTCTTTTTGGTTTGTAAAGGTGGGCACTTATTTTAATCTTGAAATGCTTAGGGAAAGCATCTTGGAAGATATAGCATTTAAATTTTATTTAAATTTTGTCTTAAAAACTGACAAGAATTTTAGTATGTGAGAAATGTGAGAAAACCGTTCAAGGCTAAGAGCAAGACATATAAATGAAAGTGCAATGAATGTTGATGGAACAGAGGTTAATCCTGGACATCTGAAAGATCAACTCTTAGGAGGTATATGATGAAATTTGAAAACAGACAAACAAAGAAACAAAAAATTGTTCCAGCAAAGTGTAATGATTACAATTTGGAGATTTGGAACCAAAAAGAATAAGAATAAAATATAAATAATAATTTATTTATAGTGATTTGTTTGAGGATTCAAAGAGTAATATAAATAATAAGATCATCACAGATCTCGAAAATGGAATTAACAAAATGCCACAATTAATTTCACTGTTATCTTGAGTAGATAAAATACCATTTTATCCTCTAAGAATTTTAAATCATTATATGTTGCAAAAAAAAGGAAAGGAAACAAAAACCTACCTTGTGTAAAAAAGAAGATGATTTGATCTATTAGGTAAAATAGCATTATAAAAAGCTGATGACATAAAATACATAGGAAAAAAAGCTAGAAGATGAGCTAGAGATATAGAGAAGATGGAGCTAAAGACATGGAAGAAAAATAAAAGAAATGTAAAGTCTATTTCCACAGATCCAAAAGAGTTTATAGAGATTGAAAACAACAAAACTTATAAAATGCTGTCAGTGGAATGAATGCTCATATGCCTAGAGGCATGTTCATCATATTTCTTGATATATACAAAGCACATGGTCCCTCAATTGGACAGAATATTGAAAATCAAGGTTGTCCAAAAAAAATCCAGGATATATGTTAATTATGTCTAAGGTTACTTCATAGGTGAAAACACTTACTAATGAAATCATTTTTATGTTTAAGTAACTAACCACATTTGAAATGGTGCCAAAACTTAATAGAAAATTATGATCTTTTATAAATGTTACTGCAAATTTGAATGTAATAGTCCAAAAATATCCTGGATAGTTGAAAATGAGCTATAATTTAGAGATAGTGTGAAACGGAGCATTTATGTATTTCAAAGATTTAAAATAAGTCTTGAAATGACATAAAAAACACAAAAATAAGTCAAAATTTAGAATTTGTAGTAATACATTTATATGTTCTCCACAGGTATTTAAGAAAACAAATGTTTTCTCAGTGATATCCCAAATATATCTAGTCTACTATAAAGTCTTAAATAGAGCAGCCTTTCCTAGGTGTTCAAAATACTTTCATTGTGGATCCAGTTATATCAGAAGTTGCCATTATGTCTCCAGATAGGAAATGAAATCGGTCCTATGGTGTTTTCAATATTCTCAGCCTTTCTTCTAAAAAGAGTTTTCCAGAAGTAACTGAGAGCTTTCAAATGTGAGAGGTACAAAGGTTTCGAAAAGGAGAGCAAGATAAAATTTCTTAATTTAAAGCTCTGAAATAGTCACCTCAAATCTTAAATTAAATCTCATTTTGTATCATCAGATAATAAAAGATAGCTAAGGATATGGGTGATATTTTGCGGGAAATGTCATAGTGTATGTGAAGGATTATTTCTTTATAGTCTCTAACATTTAATTGGAAATCTTTGCCAACTTGCAGATACAATAACCTATTCTGGGAATATATAGCTTATGAGCTTGAGCAAGATTGGCATTCTATTCAGTCTGAATTAAAACATTCATTTCAAATTCACCAATGTATTCGTGTAGTAATTACTATTGTTATCCACCACAAACTTTGTATTGCATAAGGATTTTTAATTTACAATTTATTTTAATGCATATATTGTCAGGTTAAGATGGAGGACACAGATTACAAGTAATTTACAACAATTTAAAAACGAAGTACAAATATAATTGGTTGGACTTACTTGAGTGCAGTGTAATTAAATTGTTGGATAAATTGGTTGTCTAGTTAATTAAGTACAGAAGACTGGTACTTCCAGAGTGTTTTGTGTATGTTTTTCTTTTTTCTTTCTTCCTTCTGTTTTTTTTTTTTTTTTGAGTCTTCTTTAAGAGAAGCTGTTGAGATGCTTTATAAATCAGAGAAACAAAATTTGATAGTGTCTTACACTGATCCATTTATATCAAGTCAACAGGTAAGATGAAAGTAAATGTAAGAGATAGGGGCATCTGGGTTCTTCAGTTGGTTAAGCATCTGACTCTTGATTTTGGCTCAGGTCATCATCCCATGATTTCATGAGATCGAGGCCTGCATAGGGCTCCATGCAGTGTGGAGTTTCTCTTTCTTTTTGCCCTTCCTCTGCGCATGTGCTCATTCTCTCTCTCTCTCTCTCTCTCTCTCTCTTTCTCTGTCTGTCTTTCTCTCTCTATAATATATATATATATATATGTATATATAATATACATATATATATGTGTGTGTGTATATATGTACATATATATGTATATAATCAGGATCGTGAAACAAAAGCTGGTGAGGGCTGGGGACTGGTGAGGAGGGCAATGTGAGAGTGGTAATCGTGGTAAAACAGGATGCACCAAAGCAACAAGAATTTAACAACTTTTATTAAGTAAGGAAGGCTCTCTATGTAGACAACACTACAATAAAAGCTCTACCAACTATGTGATATTGCGGTAGAGTCCCCTTCCTAAGGAATGTGGTGAGAAAAGACCTCAGGATAAGGGAAGGTGACCTTGCTACATGACATCCATCATGACTCTGTAACATGAGATCACCCAGTCAGACTGTATGTCTATATATTAACCACATATGGGAGACAGAGAAGTTGAAAATGCATAAAAGACTATGCCACATGGAATTCAGGGCTGTTTTTCAATACAAACCCAACTGAAGCAGTACTGGCACAAACAAAGTTGCTTCCTGGAAAGAAAAGCCTCCATGTCATGACTCTCTATGCTAGGATCCTGCTACAATATGTATTTGGATATTGAGCACATATGAAGTATTTCTATCTGGTTTGACATGTGCAACTTTCTTATAATAATGTCCTCAATAATGTTATTGAGACATAATGATGTTCCAGGCACTCAGATAAGTTCTCTGTTTTATTTTATTCTCATAACAACCTTTGAACTCTTCCTATATGACAAATGAGAAACCTGAGATTTTAAGGAGTAAATAACACAGACCCACACAAAGAAAGGCAGGATTCTAGTCTACATTCAACTGACCTTAATGGTCTCTTGATGTTTGAGTTTCATTCTTCCATTATGTGGATACTTTGTAAGCTTAATATTTAAAATACTTTTCAACTCATAGTATCAAATTCAGAAAAAAAAAAAAACTATAGCTAAGTACTTTAATGTCTTGGCTGACCTCTTCTCTGTCACATGCAATTTTATGAAATAAAGTATCGCTGAGAGAGATGTTAAGAGCCACCTAGCCCGTTTACAGATCTTGTATTTTTCACTTCAATTATCTAATTTAATTTCAACCTATAATGGATAACTTATATAGAGAGAGCACTGTGCTAGACATTTTGATATTTTAAAAAAATATTTTAAACCTTGATTTTATCTGGGAATGAACTGCATTAAAAGGTATATTTTTTATAGAGAATAAAATAGCTTGGAAACGGACACACAAAAACTATGCTGTAGAACTGTAGAGAAAGGTACAATTAATGGTAAATGAGGAAGTTAAATCTTAAGAAAGTGGTTATATTTCAGTGTGTTAAAAGATTATTAACATTTAAGTAAATAAATACTAGGAAAAGAGCATTCTGGGAAAGAGGAGCCAGTAGACACTGAAAACCTCATTGTACCACCTTTCTCACCTGCAGGATGGGAATAAAAATCTCAGAAGACAGAATCTCCTAAGATCAAGAATGGAAATGGATATAAAGCTCATGTAATATTTGAAATAATGTAGACATTTTACTGCTATTAATATTATTATTGTAACAGAATACAATAGACATTTTGCCATGAGTATTTGAGTATACTTGGAAAATACATTTTATAATGATATTTAATAATATATCATTTTGTAGAGAATAATTAAATATAGTATGGCTTAGGAATGCTGTATAATGTAAATCCACTAGGAAAAAAGATAGATGACTATAAAATATAATCTGCAACACTTTTAGAAATAGAAACTTAGGCCAGATTGAAAAAAAATATCTTAATAAAAGGCTATAGAATTTGAAATTTATTTCTGGACTCATTGTTATGACTAGGTTTTTGAGAACTGAGAAAGTGTAAAGATTCAACCTTTGATCTAATAATACTTCATTTTCTATTTACATCGATAGGCTTATCAGTTAACAACATGCCTTTATGTGTTTTAGCTGATTTATTGTTTGATAATGTTGGGAGGTAAGATACATAATATTTTGAATAATTTTTAGATAAGGAAATGGTGACTTGATACATTAACTTGTTTCCATATCATTAGTTTATGGGTGGTAGAGCTAGGATTTAACTTAACACTCTAACCTTAAATATTGGTTCTCCCTGCAGTGTCAATTCATTCATTTAGTTTACTTCTTGAGAAATTTCTGTGTGTATAAGAATTATAATACCGACTAATACTGACCTAGCCCCTGCCATCATGAAGTTCTGCATACTAGAAGTAGTGATAGATAACTATTTAGGCTTTGGACTGTAGTATATTACATAATGAGTGATATTTAAATTTTAGAAGTAGAAGTATTTTTGGAAACACAAGTGAAAATCAATAATCTAGAATGGGGAATAAGAGAAGGTTCCTTGGTGAAACACATACTGGATTAGGCAAATTACTACCACCTCCTCCAAATGTCTACATTTTATTCCCCATAACCTGTGAATTATCCTCAGTTATGTGGCAAAAGGGGAAATATAATTGCTGATCAGCTGACTTTATTATAGAATGATTAGCCACATTAAACAGCTGGGCCCAATATCATCAAAAATATCATTAAAAGTAAAGGAAAAAGAATCAAAAGAGTATCAGATGGTAGCTTAAGAAAGACGTGGCCTGACCATACTGGTTTGAAAATTGAGGGATATGACTATAAACCAAAAGATGCTAGTCACGTCTAGAAGCTAGAACAGTCGTGTGAAAATTAATTTCCTTATAGAGCTTCCAAAAGTAATCTTGATTTTAGTATGAGATTCATGTTGGACTTCTGACTCCCAGAACTAAAAAATTATAAATTTGTATTACTTTAAGCCACGAAGTTGTGATAATTTCTTATATCAGCGATATAAAACAAATACAAATTTATAAACTGAGACCTTCTAGGCACTAAAATTCTTGCATTTTTATGATGACTCAAATTAGGTCACTATGACTTGCACATAAAAACATGTGGACACCCAAGTAATTGGAGAAGACAGAAGTCTGTAACAGGGTATATATATATATATATATATCAGAAGTGAAAGGAAAATATAGTGGAAAAATAGAATATAAAAATGCAAGGGATAAAACCAAAAAGGCCAAGGGCAGTTCCTGGAGGGATCAGTTAAGCATGGGCAAGAAAATGGACTTCATCTCAGTCACAAGAGAAAGACATTTAAAAGTTTTAAACATAGGACTGAAAAAAATGCATTTAAGAGTAACTTAGCATTAAGATGAAGATTTAGGAGATGAGAGTAAAAGTGGAATCTATGACTAAAGGAAGTATTAATTTAATAGTTTACTATGAAAGAAGTTGCTAAAGACTGATGATCTTTCCATTTTTTTTCTTCTGGCTGACTTCTAGTTTCAGAGCACTTCAGTAGAGTGATAAGTGTCATTTATAACAGCTGGGAGTAAAGATGATTGAGAGGAGAAGTTTACAACGTGGGTTATTATTTACTATGAAACCAGATGTTCCAGAGGCATGGGGGAAATGACAGGTGTGGGGGGGGTGGGGGGAGGAGGACTCAAGGGAAGTTGTTTAGGAAAGAAATAGCACACTAACATCTGAGCGAACAACAGAAGGTAAGTAAGGAATAACTTATATGATAACACTGGGACACAATGGCTCTGGTGACAATATGAGGGGTGAATACAAAGCCTAGAAGGAGAAGAAAGGAAAACCAACCATACCCCATTTTGATAGACTAAATAAAAAGTAAGTAAAATGAAGTCACAGAAAGAATAAAAATTTAAAAACCAATAAGACAATCATTAAATATTCAAATTTGTAAGATATCGCAACTACACCCAGAAGGTAAGAAAGGGAAAATTCTGATGTTGCTATTCTAAAAAAATTGAGACAATGATGGTGCTAATATAGAAATATACAAGATAAGGAGTAAGTTTTAGAATACAAAGTATTCACTTTTTTCATATACTAAGCCTAAGGTATGATGGATATCCCAAGGAGTTATCTACCAAATAAGCTGTATTTTGTACTGCAGTTCAGAGAAGATCATCAGGGATTATGTAAATTCTTCAAAATAATCAATACAGGACTATAGTTAAAGCTATGTGAAATATACGATTGTCTACAGAGAAAGAAGTTTAAGGAGAAAAATATGACTAAGAACAAAACACAGAGAGAAGGAATGAGAGTAATATGACTAAATTTTATAGAACTCAAATTTTTTTAAAGCAAGGATACCAGGAGATATCATATGATGTATTTAGAAACGGAAGAATTTGGATTCCAAGAAAATATGGTAGTTGATCTTGAAACATTTTCTTGTACATCACTCGGTTGTGGGGTAGAGAGATAGAAAAAGTTTTCATAAGTTTGGGTATCTGAGAAGAGGCTCAGTTTACATTCTTTAAATACAGTCCAGGAAAAACGGCAAGGCCCAAGAATCCGTTTGCTCTCAAATTTGCAGGGTAACAAAATAATAGTCTATATCCTATGTTAAAGCAGTTCAGCCTCAAAGTGCTCCACAGGGATCCCAAAATTTCCCGTTCATGATAGAACAACATGAATGGGACTGTGTAAGCAGGCAAGATCTGAACAAAGGGGAATGGCTTTCTCATGCCTGAGAAAAGGGAATATTGTACAGTGTAGTCAATCCATTAAGTTGGAGGGTGGTAAAGACATCTCCGTGGATGCCAGCACAAATAAATGATAATCCTGACAGCCAGAGATAGTCCTTCCTGTCCTGATGGACAGATAGTCCATCATCTGTCACCAGGTGCCATGTTAATAATCTTTCCAATAGTTTCAGGTCAAAGAAAGGAAGAAGAAACCCTGCACCAATCACACTGACAGATTTAAATTTCTGCCATCAAAGCTAAGTGGAAACTCATATTAAAATGTGAATCTTCTGGGGCACCTGAGTGGCTCAGTTACCTGAGCGTCTGACTTTGCCTCAGATAATAATCTCGCAGTTCATGAGTTCGAACCCCCTGTCGGGCTCTGTGCTGACAGCTAGCTCAGAGCCTCGAGCCTGCTTCAGATTCTGTGTCTCCCTCTCTCTCTGTCCCTCCCCACTCGCACTCTTTCTCTCAAAAATAGGTAAACATTTTAAAAAGTTTTTTAAACAATGTGAATCTTCTAATAAAAATTAAGTTACATTTCTCATGATGCTTTAAATGTGTAATTGTTAGCTATCATCATCATCACCATCATCATCACCATGCCGACTGCTCATGCTCACTAATTTTTCAAGCAGTAATGAACTGCTTCACATTAATCATTTCATTTGATCTGATCAGCTCCTTTAAAGAAGAGGTGATGTAACTCATATCTGTGTTATGTATACAAAGATTAGAAAAATTGAGGAACTTGACCAAATCATACAGTGAGGATCCAAGATCTTAACTAGGATTATATTTATTCAAAGCCTTAATAAATTCTCATTTAAAATGTTAATTAGTTCTAGGTGTCCAGATCCTTTCAATATATATGACCTGCTTAGTGAGAATTTAATAAGGAGCAAAAGTAAGGAGAAAAGCTATTTTCTGCCACAAATTTTACCTTAGGTTGGATTTTTTTTGGATTGTTATTAATGATCTTTTTTGTTTTTTTTTTTTTCTGTTAAACACAACTGGATACATATTAGAAAGAATATTAGGACCTATTTTTCCCAGTCTCAAATAATACTGGTTATCAAATGATGGCTTAATTTTAAAATATAGTTGACATATTTTGCGTCAAATGGGAGCAGTGGAGATGCTCACTATGAAATATAACATTTACAAAAGGAAAAAAAACACCTTTAACTATTGCCAAGTCTTGTCTTGAGGAATGGAGTATGTTGTAGTAGTTTAATTTTTTTATCTGATGAGATTTACCCAACTGAGTGAACAAAATAATAATAAGTGATTTAATATTTAACAGATAACAAAAGTGTTTGTACTTCAGAGACATGTTTCAAGGAATATGGAAAGTTTATGCAAGACTTTCTTTCTCATCTGCATTAAGAATGGTTATACAACTGCTTGTGTGGCTGAATATTATAACTCATGTCACAGAGATTATACCAGAAAGCAAGGCAAACATGAGAAGCACGACAGAGTCATGAGACAGCTGCATCATTACCACAAATGAAAAGCCTTCACTTACACACAAGAAATTAATAAGAGAAAATCCTTTTGCAGCTTCACAGCTTAATGCATCAAAGTTCTGAGTGATAAATTCTTATCTCTTTTGAAATAGATACAATTATACAACTTGAATCTTACATAGATAGATAGATAGATAGATAGATAGATAGATAGATAAAAGTGTTGTTAAAGAAAGACAAACTAGTGGAAGAGCATGCTTCTGACATTAAAAGATAGAAAATTTCTTTTTATTTTTTAATATATATTTTTAAGTTTATTTATTTTGAGAAAGAGAGAGAGCACAAGTAGAGGAGAAGCAGGGAGAGAGTGAGAGAGAGAATCCCAAGCAGGCTCCACACTGTCAGCACAGAGCCCTGTGCAAGACTCGATCCCATGAATATGAGATCATGATCTGTGATTAAAACAAGAGTCAGACACTTAACTGACTAAGGCACCCACAGGCACCCCCAAAAGATAGCAACTTTCAAGAAATATTAAATAAATACAAATGACTACTTCACGGCCATTCACTGAGTAAGAGCAATTCAAATTGTTTTGAGCATGTTTTACAAGGGTAAACAAATGGAAAGAATATGTGGTAGACATTGCTAAATCTAGTTAGACCAAGTTTTTCACTATAATACAAGCTATTCATTTATTTGGGGAAGTGGCAAGGAAGAAAGATCATTTTCTAAGATCTTGGTTATAGAATTTGTGTGATGTCTTCAAAAGTAGGAGGCAGAATGAGAAAAAGGACTTAAAATGAGGGGTTTAACATAAATAGAGTGAAAAGTGATATGGCACTTTCCCAAATTATGTTTTATCAAAATTTTTGAAGATTGACACCACACATACCTATCTGTAACACATAATGAAGCTATGTTCTAAAGCCAGTAACTTCACCACAAGCCACATAACACACACACTTTTCCTCAAGAAATTCTTAAATATTATCACTAATAAATGAGAAGATATTTGAGGGGGAAACAGCTTTGATAAATCACTTAAAAATTTAGTACTTCAATATGTTTTCACAATATGATCACAAATATTGCCTTGAAACATTTGCCAATGTTTGATCAGGATTCTTCTTGATTTGTTGTTGTTTACTTTTCTTTTTTTTTAGGGGGGGAAGCTGTTTAAATTGTTTCACCAATAATGTTTATTGTTACAAATTATCAAATATTTCTATAAATATCATTGGTAATATTTTAAAGAATAGGTAGCAATGTGTATATAATTAGCTATACAAAAATACTTTGTAACCCCAAAGCAATTATTATCTTGATGATATTTTCTGTCATGAGTTTAGTGAAATAAATTACTTCTAACTAATTCTCTTCTAGAGAATCAAGGAAGCAGAAAAAAAGTAGCAGTATTGATGGCTTTTTAATAATTGCAGTCTCTTGTAATCATTAGGTTTCCTAGAGGGAATAAGATTCAGAAATATGTGGAGCTCAATAAACAAAAATCCGTAACAGACTTTTTTTTAGAGGATGAATACAAAGGTTATTATATTAATTAATTTATGAATTTTTTCAGTTTGTAGTTTAGAATAAAATGATTAAAATTAAATAAAAGGTACCTCAGTAGAACAAATACAAGAAAATAACAAACATGTAACATTGATGTATGAGGACTCATACTCAGAAGAAGTTTATGTACGATGTTAAATGGAACAAAAAACGATTTTAAAGTTATGTTTTGAGTATTAAAGGGATTGACTCTTTGCTTTGGGAAGGAAAGTTCTTCACTTGCTTACAACTTCCTTAAAAATATTTTTTTTTTTCTGATTTAAGAGGGAATGAGTGTCACAAAAGTAAAATTATGGTAAGCAAGGATTCAGCTTCCAGCACCACTGGAATATTACTGCCTTCACTAAATAAGTTTACTGACAGAATGATCAGAACCATGGTCAGCAAACATTGTAAAATAATGAAGCATAGCAAAGGTACCAGAAAGTATTAAGAAAAAACTTAGCCTGGCTTCAAAAGACAGAGGAAGTGGTAGCAAGAAGATACTGAAACTTTATATTGAAGAATTTGATTTCAAGACCTTACAAATTTGTAAATCAGAGCTGTGAACTAATTGTTTAGGTATAAAAAAAGGAGTAGTTAGCAGGAACTGACATGAAGCCTCAGCTACTCGAGAGTTATTCAGAGTTGCTTGATAAACTCAAATAATTAGGCATTTATCTATTCAGAAGTAAGTTATAAAACATCCCTTAGCAACCAGCAGAATCAAAGAGATTAGTCCTTGTGTTGATCTGATATATTTTTTAATTTTTCATTCCAACATATAAAAATAGTTTTTATCATTTCTGTATATACACAAAAATTGTAAATTAGCACTTGCCTTTCCATATATTCCAAAATATCTAGTTTATACAACTAAAATGAATCCTATTATTCAAAAATTTTAAGAAGAAAACAAATAAAAAGTAAACCATTTTATAAAACTCAACCCTCTGTGAGTTTCCTGAAGGTCAAAGAACTCATTAAAAATAATGAGTTCCTCTTAATTGAATGATGTACAATCCCATGGACTCTTCTCACCTATTCATTATAACCACTTGAAAACATCTTATTTTAGCTTTAAAAGCTTACTTCATCTAAACTTTATAAACTAAAGTTAGTTTGTTAGGATAATAGTTTACTGAGGACTCTTCATTATTCTTTTAAGATGTCTAATTATTATGGAGTGTATGGTAGAGTCTAGTAAGTACACACACACACACACACACACACACACACACACAGACACACACACACACACGCAAACTATTTTCTGTTTCTCCTGGGCACATGCATAGCCTATGTGGCAGTCAGAAGTGGCCATGTAACTGATTTCTACCATCAGTTAAAAGTAGACATGATGTGTGGCCCCTTTGAGAGCTAGGCCAGTGACAATCTACCATCTGAACTTCCACAAGCTCTTTTCCTCTTCTAGCAAGCTGAAATGGAGTTAACCCCCAGAGCTACCATGAAAAACATATTGAACACAGCCAATTACTCAGCAGTTCAATTATATATATGAAATAAGTAAATCTTATTTATATTTGAATCATGGGTTTTGCTGTCTATTTGTTGTAGCGGTGAGCTTGCCAAAGCTAATACACAAAGTTTAACTATGTCACTAAACTGCTTCTATTTTGTAGACAGGTTGAGAGCTTAAATTCCCATAATTCTAAGGAAACTCCTTTTGTTATCAGTGCATCTTTAGTATTTTCTTGATTTGGTTTTGGTTTTTAATTCTGCTTATTCTTTTATATGTGATAATTGTCTTTTAGTCATCAGTATGGCGTTTTTATAATTGGTTTAGTTAATTCAATTATTTACAATAACATATTTACATAAACCCTATTTTGAACTATAATTTACCAATAAACTAGATTTTAAAAAATATAAACATTAAAACATATATTTAAAACAAATAAACATTAAAAAATATAAACACATATGTCAAAGAATAAATGAATATGTATAGGTGTGTGTGTGTGTGTGTGTGTGTCTTTCTATGAATTTCTCAAATCAGTTTGTGTGTATAATGACATATCTTGTTTATTTCCAGTTATTTTAATACTGGAAGTGGGATTAAGTATGGTAGATAGGTGCCAAATGGTAAATTGCCCCAACTAAAGGGCCTATCATCAAATCAAAGAACTCAGAGTTGGCTCAACTGGTATACTGTATGGTAACCAAATATGACTTTTTCATATTTCATATTGACCACTGTTAATGTACGTTCTGGCCACCTCCCTGAGTATGTTCCATCTGTCAATTTGAATCTAGCTCCTTCCTTTGTCGGTCGGTATGCTCTCACCAATGGGAAGAAGTGGCCAAGTTTGGACTTGTTGCTATCCTTAATCAGTGATGCCTTCTGGCAGAAAGTTACCAGCAAGACAGTCCTTCTGGAAACAATACACCCTTCTGTTTGTTTTCCCATGTTACATCTTTCATGTTTTCCTTTTGGCAAACTCTGGTGGGAAATAAAGTCACATTGTAAGGCCACAAGTCTAAATGTCTAAACCAAACTGACTCCATGACAGGCTTTAAATTTCCCCTCTACACTAGAAGGCCTGAGTTTTAGCTTTTCTGAAACTATCAGGTAGCTACACATTGCCCAAGGCAGGAGTAACCACCCTTGCAACACCCAATCAAGAAAGGCCAGCGACCATCCTCCACATTGTTAAGGGAGAGGCCTGGAGATAGAAACTATAGATAGGACCCTGTTACCTAACGTTAAAGTTAACTTGTTAGTCGCCGAACAAGACCCTAGGCTCGCTCTGTGATTGGTTGAATTTAAAGGTACTCTAAATGTTGTAATTGGATCCCGCCAAAAGTAACGAATACTCTAGACAATGTGTATGGTCAAACCCACTGTCAATGATGTTGAATAATTATGACTGGATCACTGTTCCCATGTCACAACTTCTGTTAACTCCCCCGTCTCAACCCCCATAAAAACCCTACTCTGCCCTTGTTCGGGGCTCTCAGCGCGGATCCACGGCTCTGGTGAAGTCTGTGAGCCCGAGCTCGAGCCCGTAATAAAGCCCTTTGCCTTTGCATGCGTGACTCGGTCTCCCTGGTGGTCTCTGGTCGGTGAGGATACTGCGATCTGGGTATAACAACATATCTTTAAACATCAAGGCAAGGGATGCGTTCACTGTGATTTACTCCACTATAATTTTTCTAATGGCAGTTAATAAAAATGAACCAAGTAATCCTTTCTAAAATATTTCTCAGAATAAATACATAAAAGAAACACAATAGAAGATATCCTTCTTGATTTAACAAAAACAAATAAGGCTATAATAATTTTGGGTGTGTTTTCCTAGTAACCGATTCTCCAGTGATTTGCCCTGTTTTTCTTTTATATTTATCTGTGTATGCCCATTTAAAAACAAAAAATTTTATACCATTTTTGCACATAAAATTGTTTAAAATTTTTGAATGTAAAGATGAAAAATCATGTTCTTATATTTAAGTATATTTTAAGTACAGGCAGTGATAATTATAATATCAATTATTACCAAACATTAGCTGTAAACAGAAAGTTATTACCAAAATTTTTGGATAATTATTATAAGCCTGACCCCTTGCTAATTGATTAGCACAAGCTATTTCATTTAATTGTTACAACAGCTAAGTAATTTTTCCCTATAATTTAATAGATAAGGAAACCAAAGCACAAAAAAATTTAAAAACCATCCCTAAGTACACACCTTTTATTTATTTATTTATTTTTTGCTTTTTCTTAATCTTTTTTTTAATGTTTTATTTATTTCTAGGAGAGGGAGAGAGTGAGACAGCGTGAGCACGGGAGGGTCAGAGAGAGAGAGGGAGTCACAGACTCTGAAACAGGCTCCAGGCTCTAAGCTGGCAGTCAGCACAGAGCCCGACGTGGGGCCCGAACCCACGAACCGCAAGATCATGACCTAAGCGAAAGTCGGACGCTTAACTGACTAAGCCACCCAGGCACCCCATCTTAATCTTTATTTTTGAAAGAGAGAGAAAGTGCACATAAGCATGAGTGTGAGAGAGAGTGGGGGAGGGGCAGAGAGAGAGAGGAAGACAGAGTATCTGAAAGCAGGCTCTTTGCTGTCAGTGCAAAGCCCGATGTAGAGCTCCAATCCACGAACTGTGAGATTATGACTTGAGTCAAAGTTAGATGCTTAACTGACTTAGCCACCCAGGTGCCCCTACGTACATAGCTTTTAAGTGGTGAACCCAGGATTCAATGAAACATAATTTTTTGAAGTCTCTCTTCTGAAGTAAATGCATAGACAGTATAGGTACACTGATGACATTTGTTAATGATCCCAAGCTTAGTGGAGCAGCTATGCAATGGGTGGGCAAATCTTAACTTATTAAAATGTCAAATGAGTGAAGGATAAAAAGTAAAGATAAGTAGAATAACTGCAGCATGTGCACATTTTAAGAGAGAAAGTTGAACATAATACCTCTTGCTAATGATCAAATTATGACATGACATTGTAAGGGCATTTTTAAAACTATTTTTACTACTCTGTTTATGAAATGCTTGCAAGATTAAAAATGAATTTAAAGTGATATATTGTAAATTATTTTCTAAAATAAGAATTATCCTAACAACATTCATAGCAATTGATCATCAATGTCTACTTAAGCATTTCCTGGGAAAAGGAGATCAATTCCTCATAACAGAGCCCAATCTATAGTGTGTGATCATTCTGAAATCTAACCTACTTCTTTCTAACTTCAACTCATTGATCCCAGTTCTGTCCTCTGAAGAACACATAATTAATTTACTTACTGATTCTTCTTGGCAGGCTTCAAATATTTATAGGTTTCCATAATGACCCCAATGGGTATCTCATTTCCAGAGTAACTTCTTAGTTTAGATGCATAGTATCATAATTAACACAATAATATAAAGGAACATCCTTCTTTTCCTCCTATCTCTCCCCCCTCACATAATGCACACTTAAGGACATCTAGGTCTTCAGTTAAACAATAATAAGAATGGAAATTAAAAAATATAAACAGTACAAAATGCTATATGTTTACAATTATAAGGTCACTTTACAAATGAAGTGGACTGGCTGTTAATTAATTTGATTTTGTCCTTGGGTTTCACTTTTTCCCTTGATTTTTCTTGTTTTCTAAGGCCCTTCCCAAGCTATTTTTAAGAGTAAACTCTTCTCATTTAAACATATGGTCAAAAATAAATATAAATAATAATTATTGTTTTTTAAATTTCCTAAATCACAATTGAGAGAAAATCTGGATCTTTTCAAGTCTTTTCTATAGGAAACGCCATTGTGAAAATTTCTATGCCTTTCATAGCTGGCAAGAATCATGGTATTTTATATGGTATTATATATAGGTATTGTGCACACATATACATGTTTTGTATATATGATTTTAGGGAGAGGACTAGAACCAGGATGTCTTTCTTCTCATTTATTGGAATTGCATGATTTTTCTGCCCTTGAACACAATAGGAATCTACCCACTGCATACGTTATAAAAAGAAAAATGCTCTAAAAATTGACCATTACCCTTTCTGTATTTTATTTTTGAACAAAATTGATCTCTTAGGTACATTGCATTTTCTTTAGGTAGTGATTTTTCTGGATCTTTAAATGATAGATAGGTAAGTCTCCCAAAGCAAGTCTAAAATGGGAAATATAAAATAATAAAATATAAAATTGCTATGACTATTTAAGAATGTTAAATGCTTGTTCTAGTTTTCCTTAAAGACATTTGATTTTATATGGACATGCCCAGACAAGAAATTTCTTAAGGTTAGCAGTATGTGAAAAAGAAGAAAGAACAGTCTCTGTAGAAAAAGAGAAACATCAGAAACAAGAGAGAAGTAATCCCTTTGAAGAGACTTCCTATGCTGAGTGTGGCCAAAGGGTTTGATAAATGTTTAGATTATATAAGGAGTTTAAAGATATATCTTCTTTTACAGTCTAATTCTTCTCTATTATTTCTTTTCATTTCTGTAAGTCTCCAAGAAAATTTAGTTAACCATAATTATCATTTTGGTTAAAGCAGGAAGGGAAAGTAGGGAGAATTAGGTGAAAGATTTGGGTAGAAAAATCTAGATCAAGATCTGGTCATGATAAAAGAGCTAGAAGAGAATCCAAGTGCAGAAAATAGAATGAGCTAAACATCCACAACTAGCACCACAAAACACTTTCCAGACATATATTTTTTAATGTTTACTTCCTTTATTTTTTGAAGAGAATGAGAGATTGAGAGAGAGAGAGAGAGAGAGAGTTTGGGAGAAGCAGAGAGAGAGAGGGGAAGAGAGAATCCCAAGCAGGCTCCACACTCTCAGTGCAGAGCCTAATGTGGGACCTGATCCCACAAACTGTGAAATCAAGACCTGAACCAATATCAAAAGTCAGACACTTAACTTATTGAGTTAAGCACCCCCCAAATCCCAGGCATATCTTAAGATATTTATTTCATCATTCACTTAAAAGATGGACTCTAAAGTTACATTTTTTTATTATTCCCCTCAAAGGATGAGTATTTCCAGAAGAAGGGGACTTTTATATCCCAAGGTTATAAATAATAGGATACCATACAAGTAATCTATCATACACTAAATAATAATAATAATAAATTAAAAATTACCTAACTTGATAATTTTTATTAACATATAGGTGTTTAAAATAAATGTTTATATTATTGAATGGGTTAAGCCTCAGATTTTTAATGACAAGATTTTAAGGTTGGACAACTATTTAATATGAGATAATATAGGTATGTTCCTTGTGTTCTAAAGCTTGTGTGAAGTCTTAGTCACAAATACTTGAGTATTTCAAAGAACATGTGACTCAGTTACATGCTATTATATATCTGAATTGAAATTACCAAATGTTTTCAAAGTAAAATCAAGATATTTTCAGGAAAATAATTTAAACATATGAAAAATATAACATTATTTATTGGAAATCTTCATTATAAATGAGATTTGAAAATTCTTATATAGCCTGTGCCCTAAACTTGTCTAGTTCCTCTGTACCATGTATTGAAACAATTAAAGGCTTTTTGCCCTATGACATTTCAGTAGGCAATCTCTTGGAACAGTGAGAGGTGAAACCTTCTCTTTCTCTCATAGGTGATATCTGGTAAGTAACAGAATGACTTGGTGATCTCCAGGGGGCATAAGATCTACATAATAACATAGTGGGTTTATCATTGTGGGAAGTTGGTCATTTTACAACCTGGCTGTGTGATATATATTAAGGCAAGTGGTTTAATTTCTGTTTCCCCAAATTATAATTTTATGGTAACTTTTAAGATTCTTTCAGGCTGTTATATTTACCGATTCCATAATTATTTTCCTTTGTTCTTTGAATTGAAAGTTCAGCAACTCCAATAGTACACAATTGCATAATAGTTCTTCTGAACATCATACTTGAAGTTGTAGCCATAGGCTTTCTGGGTGGTCCATCTAGGTTATACTTATCATCCTTTATATGGATAAGGAAGGGCTACAAAAAGGAATACACATCTACCTTCTTTGAGCAATAAAATTAGAATGCTTACCTCTTTTTTGTTTACTTATTTTTTTATTTTTAATAAAATATGTTATGGGTGGAATACTTGCTTGGTTTCTGGAAGAAAGCCATATGGATCTACATTAACATCAAGGAAATTCGAAAGTCACAAAGGAAAACCCAAAACACAATTTACCATGTTGGTATAAAAATGACTATTCTCCACTCAAGAAAATATAAATCACTTTGTATATCAAGCCATGCATATTTAATGAGACTGTTAGTTCAAGACAAATATTACTGTGTATGTTATTCACAAAGGAAACCTAGTTTTTAGGAAAAAGTGTTCCTGAATGTGAGTATAAATTAAATCTGGTGTAGACAAAATCACATGTAAAAAGCCCTAACAAAATATGCTTTTTCTTAAGCACATCACAGTTAATACTAAATAATATTCTAATGCACTGAAAATAATTCATAGAGTCACCTTTCTTTCCCTTTCTCCCCCTCCCCTTCTCACTCTTTCTTTCATTTCTTGAAAAATAACTTTTTTTACCTAGAAAAATATCCACAAAGAGTATAATGGATATTTGATGAAATAGTTCTAGAATTCCATGAATGTCAGCAAAAAACAAGTTACCTATAATATTAAATTATACTAATAATAACATCAGGCATCTTGCATGGAGAGAAAGATCTAAGTGAGTAATCTGTCTCTGTGGATTATATGTCTAATATTGAAGACCGTATGGCTATGTGGTAGATTTCTAAATATTCAAATAAAGTCAAGATTCCCTCTGCTCCCCACTCCTGCCCAAGAATAAGGAATTAAACTAAACTAAATAGTACTCTCCTATTTCCTATGCCTGTTAACTTGTTAGCTGTGTTAACTTCTGCTTATGGACTTGGATTTGGACACAGACTTGAACTCTATCAAAAGCCATGCTTAAACTTTTATTTTTTTAAATTATGTATTGTTAACTATGACAGTTTCTCTACTTCTGGTTATACTTCCACTTGAAACAGGTTTTGCCACATGAATAAGTTTTTTTGCCCAATTTTGCCTTCATTTCTTCAGGTTTGCATTGATAGTTTCAAATAGAGTCACTCTGTTTTGTTTGTATAATAAACCCTTTGTCCAGGAATTGAAACTTGATCTGATGTCCAGGAAGAGTATTGTAAATTTCAGTGTGACATATGAGTGATTTAAGCAATTGAGACAGCATCCAAGGAGCCAATACAAACTTTCAAATGCAGCAGAGACACATTTTCTTTTTCTGTGGTGTCTGAGGCTAGTAGGAAACTAGAAAGAATAAAACATCTAAGACTAGCCCTGGAGAAAATGTGTTTTGTTTTGTTTTCAAAGCAGTTAAAGATTAGTAGAGACCGTTAGAAGTTCATAACTTAAATATTGAGAGGAATACAAATTTTATGCATGTTGATGGCATGATTGAGGAGGCAATTTAAGAATACGGAGAGCTAAGGCTTACTTATCCATTCAGCTTTCAATGTCCAGGACAGAAAACACTATCTTTATACCAGCCTTGCTACTGCTTGTGGTCTTATGCACCTATATCCTACTAATATATTCTCAGGCCCAGAGTATGTGGAGAAAACAAAAGATGCACATCAGGACATTAGATATTTAACTGAAATAAGGAGAACAAATTTGAATCACACACTTGTTTTTATCTATTCGCTTATAGTAAGTACATTTGCAGTAGTGGTGTTTCTTCCTGGTGAGCTGTGCCTACTTTACAGATATTATCCAAGAACTCTGAGGAAATGATGACAGTTCATCAATTTTTAATGCAACGTAATGTAATTTTAGACTTAGGAATGGTTAGTAAGGAGCTTTTAACTAAGAAGAATGGAATTGAGTAAGAGCCTCCATTTCAAAAAGGGCTAAAACATAGTGAGCAATATATTCTTGCCTATAGAAGGGAATAGTTTTGTGCATACTTTCAAGGTCTGATCGTTAATTAAAGTAAGCAAATGATTTGTGTAGGCAAGTGTACCTTAGGAGACCATCTTAATTTTTTCCTATATATTTTCATTTTACGCAGCTGAGTATGGATGATCATGAATGAAAAGAAAAAAGAAAATTTCTCTTCAGCTTTCAGTGCAGAACCTAGGCAGCACACCTATAATTTTGAAAGAATGCTGAGCAACAAACCAATTTGCCTCACCTTCCTTAGGACAGTGACCTTTCAAAAGCTTCACAAAACTGGTTAATCTACTTTGTCCCTGTTGCTCTTAAAGCTTCACAGGACATTTTGTGAAGCAGCAGCTGTATGGCAGATAGCTCCATAGCATCATTAAACTTGAGAATATCTTTGAAAAAAAAAAACTGTAATCCTAGACTGAAAAAAAAAAATCAAAATCGAATTCTTCCCTTTGTGCCGGTAGAAACCTTGATAACACTGAGGATTCTCACAGGTCTTTTAATAGCATTTGTACAAGTTGCACCAAAATCACATCTCAATTCATTGTGCCAGCGACCTGCGAGAAAATAAGAAGGGAGCTCAGGAATCAATTCTTAAATGTAAAAGGTCAGGCAAAGCAATGGATAGTGTGGAGAGAGTAAATGAAAATCTCTGAGGAGTGACTCCTCATTTTCCATTCAAACAGCAACAATGATGGAAATGTGTCTCGTGCAATGATTTCATTCAGAGCGGGAATATCTTTGTCAGATATTCGTATTGATCCCATCTTATTGCCTGTCTGCTAACCTCCTTCCCATACTTTCAAAAAAATATGGAAATTATCCAAAGTCTTTGTCTAATAATATAGTTCAAGTAAGTATTTGTTCTATCAGCCTGCGGCTACACTTTGACTTCTTCACTTCTTATCTTCCAAAGCTAATATTTTTACTTAGCGGAGGTATATTTTAGATCAATACTTATAGACACTTTTTTGATATTTTTTGTGAACTGTAATTTAAGACAGCAAAAGACGCTGGATTATTCTTCTGCGGAAAGACATATCTTTCAAACTAGACTTCTTTGTCCATTGTTCCAATTTAGTAAATGGGTGCCTTATGACAAAAACATAGGGAAATTTGCCTGGCTAGACTTACTAGCTGTTATTGAGTATCAAGAGAGACAGAAAGAGACAGAGACAGAGACAGAGAGAGAGGAGTTCAAATGTCTATTTCATAATCACATTTAAAAGTGATTCATTCTATTATTTTTATATCGATTCTGTATGATGTGGAGGAATAAAAGGTAAATAAAATCCTTAGATAAGGAAAGCTCTCAATACAACCTATTTTGAGAGTCCTGACTGACCTGTGAGTTAAGTTATATTCTGACAGCAGGCAGGCAGAGGATTTATTAACTTGAAAGCAATAAAGGATTGGGAAAGTGGAGGACACTCCCCAAGGGACATTTGTCAAACCACATGAGGCTTTAAGGAGTCTTTTTCTGTGTTGTCTGCCCAAGAGCCAATGTTCTCTTTTCCATAATCAAGTATCTGAGGATTATGCCCCAAAACACAGTCTCTGAAGACATTGCTTTTTCTGTAGCTCAACGGTATTGCTTTTTGCTCTGCCTGTATACTGATGAGTTATCTGTCTATGGATTTATTACAAGTCCTTAGAACTCAATGGGAATGAACCTAAAAGCTCTGAGGGATGAACAACCCTCATAGCATATCAGATGGGCCCATCAAGGCTAAGTATTTCTGATGCATTCCAAAACTAGAAGTCTATTTATTTGAGATTCAGTGGTTATATAAGATAACACAATGCAAGTTTTTATTCCCTTTCCATACATGGATATCAGAATAAAATCCTTCTATAGATGAGATGACAGATTCTTAACGTGGAAATGTGGAATACAGGAGTGGATGCTATTGTTAATGCCAGATATGTGACCCTTAGCTCTTTTCCCTATAGTTATTCTCTAAGAGAAAGCTAAGAGTAAACTGGGTTCTGAATTTGAGATTCCAAGGGAGTAGGTGCAGATAGTATATGCTTCTGATACCCAGTTGTTAGTTCAAAAGCATTTTTGAATGTGTAGTTCTGAAAATACAGCAGTTAAGAGGAAAAATGAAAACCTCTGTTCTCATGCAGTTTACACTCTGTTGAGTAGAACTCGCATTCATGTTATTAAGGACACAAAGGAAACATTAACACTTTTGTCTGCTTGAGATGATGGTGGCTCCAGCAGTACAAGGTACAATCTGTGGTCCAGGCATCTGGAACGGAGAAAACCGATTGCAGTTACAGTCCTCGGGGAAGCAGTCAGCCACTGGCTAGTCGTTATTCTTCACTTTGGTTAGTTGAACAAATATGCCATCCTTTTTCATGCTAACTCATGGGAGACACTTGCATAACCCAATACAGACATCTTACACAAGAACTAAAACTTAGTACGAGAGACAATGTATCCTTTTTAAGATTTTAATTAGTGCAAATTCTCTAACTGCCTTTATTACACATGATCCTCTATGATGTTTAATACCCTTTATGTAACCACCATGTTTCCTTTGCAAGAGATTGTTGAAATGTATTCTTCTTTCAATGTGTGTTCCCTGGTGCAAGGCATTCCAAAACACAATGTCATCTTCAATGTGCAATTAGTGCCACCCAATTCATAAGCACATATACCATAATAACTCTGTTGGCAACAACAACAAAATAATCAAAGAATAAAAAGCAGGCATATATTCATAGAAGGGAATATCACTCTAGATTTCAAAGGTGTGACTTTTGACCTGCTCTTACAAAATAATATTATTTTGAGATGGTGATGGAGATGAGAAAAAGAGACAGACATAGCAAAGATACAGAGTTGGAAACAAACAAACATGCAAATACATACGTAAATACACAGACACAAAGTACACACTGATACAAACACATGAATGTGAGCCACTGTCACAAAGAAATATTAACATTTTCATTTTTTGCATTGTATGAGTTTGTTATTTCTATTGTAACAAATGACCACAAACTTAGAGGTTTAAAATCATATACATTTATTTTCTTTAACTTTTGCCGTTCAGAAATCTAAAACTGTCTTAACTGAGCTAAAAGCAATGCATTGGCAGGTCTGCTTTCCTTCTGGAAGCCAAAGGAGGATCCATCTCTGGGCTTTTGCAGTTGCCAGAGGCAGGCCACATTTATTGGCTTGTCCCCCAGTTCTCATACCTTCAACGTCAGCAAGGTTGGACCAATTCATTTCAAATTTGTCATTTCTCTGGCTCTTCATCATCTGCTCTATTTTTTGTCTTATCAGTTTTTCCTTATATACCAAGGGCATTAAACCTGAAGCCATCTGTGCTTCCGTTCAAAGAATATTAAAACTGTCTTTTGAGTAAAATGTTTGTATTCCAAGTAGACCTTTTCCCCTTGTTTTCCTGACAGGTTTTTGGCTTTGGTTTTTACATTTCAAAAGATTTGTTTATATTAGCAAAGCAAGGTTTCCCTCCTCTCAGAAGAGAATAGCCACTGGAACACACGTGGTCTCTATATATTTCGAGATTCACAATTTTAGGGTCCTCCTGCAGTGCAGACTCCTCTATATGCCTCTGACATCTCCCTTCTGGTGTCATCCACGGGGTTGAGGTAAAGCAAATCAATGTGGTTATTCCTGTAAGTACTAGTAACTCTGATCTCCAGAAACCACATTCATTTTCAGGAAAAAAACATGAATTAACATAGGTAGGAAAATCTTAAAAAGGATGTCCCTCAGGATGACAAATAGTTGTACTTGGCTGGCACATAAAATATAGAAGTGTAATGGGGCATAGAAAAAAAATTATGTTAGGATCAAATGGGATGAAAGGATATGAAAACAAGTTTAAAAATTGTGGGCTTTATTCAGTAGGAACTGGAGAGCCATTGCACATCGTTGATTAGAACTGTCCTCTTTAATTGTATTTTCAGAAAAAGAAAATCTATCATCAGTCAAAGGATGGCTTAAGTTAAGATGAACAGGTAGAGAAGTCAGCCAGAAACAGACTGAATTAAGAGAAGAAACTGGTAGACGCATGAAGAATCACTAGGGTTACATTTCAGGACCAGAGGGCACCTGGGTGATTCAGTGGGTGAAGCATAGGACTTTGGCTTACGTCATGATCTTATGGTTCATGAGTTTGAGTCCCACATCAGGCTTTCTGCTGTCAGTGCAGAGCCCACTTCAGATCTTATGTCTCCCTCTCTCTCTGCCCCTCCCTGCTCTTGCTCTCTCCTTCACAAATAAACACTAAAAAAAATTTAATTCATTAAGAAAAGACTTCAGGACCAGAGATATCATAATAAATAAAGGTTTTGACAGAAAAATAAGATATCTTGGATTTGGAGAGGTAAATATTTATGTGCTTGTGGCAGATATAGAGAGAAAGAAGTTAGACATTTAGAACAGTGCTTTGTGAGTAAATAAGGACAAAGGTAAATAAAAGCTAAAGTTCTGCACAGTAACATGAGAGCAAAATGTTTTCCTAAACCGGAATGAACTGATTTAAATATTAATTCTGCTACTTACTGTGGCATCTTAGGAAATTCACTTAAACTCTCCAAGCCTGTTTCCTCAACTGCAAAATGAGAAAATAATATGCAGTTTGCATAGCTATTGCAAAGGCAATATGGCATATGAGTATGACAGTACGTATGTAAATAAAGTGATTATTTGAATGTCTGGTATGTAGTGTTTGTTCAATAATGGTTTTTACTTCCATTGATATCACTACAATGGGAAGAGGGAGGAAGAGGAGAAAGAAGAGAAGGAAAAGAATCACTATCATTATCATTGTCATCAACATCATTATCATTATTGTTATTATATATGTTAGTTTGTTTAAGGTGTTACAAGTAGGGAAATTGATGAAGTTGCCAAGGGAGTTTCTACTACCAATCAATAAACTGCTTCTTTATATGTCCTTTAATTTCCCTTATGCAACCAACGGATAACATAATGAAATTACTTGCACTCAAAAATCATATGGGAATAGTGATACTCAAATATCAGATAGAGATCAGATTTTCCCCTTAAAAATAAATAAGCATAAGCTTCTTCCCCTAAACTTGTTCATAAGTCCATTTGGCTTAGAAGACTGTCTCCCTAAGAATTTACTGCAATCACTTAAACTATAAGAACAAAGCACAATGTAGCATGATACACCATATGATGAATAAGCCTTGTACTCAAAAGAAAATATAGAGGTAATAAATATCATTGGCGAACTAGACACCTAATATGTGGTAAAACACACTATTTCCAACAAGATCAAATGCGGTGGCCTTAAATCTCAAATGTGAAAGCATCTTCCACCATTACTGAATTAAAGAGCTCTTTTTGAGAATATAATTGGAGAGTAACTACTGTATTAGAGAAGTTTCTGTTAAGCATGTGTCAATTGCTTCTGTGCATTAGTATATTTTTCTTAAGAGTTTATTTGAATATTGCCAAATTTGATGCAAGCAAACTGAAATGTGAAGAGAATGAGTAAAGTTCTCTGAGGTCACATAGCTGGAAAGTAATAAGATTAATATCCAGGCAGCTTGACACTAAAAATGTGATACTTCGACTACTATGGCTAAATTAAGCACCAACAATACCAAAATCTTTTTGAGTGCAAATATAAGCAGCAAAGATTTGTCCGCCTATTATGGCTATAGTCTGAATATTTATGTCCTCCCCAGAGGTCACGTGTTGAAACTTACTGCCTAATTGTTGGTCTAGGGAGGTAGGAACTTTGGGAGATAATTAAGTCATGAAGACTATGCCCTCATGAATGAGATCAATGTCCTGAAAAGAGGCTCAGACAAGTCTCTCATCCCCTCTGCAAAGTGACATAAAATGAGAAGTCCACAACCCATAAGAGGGCCCTCTTCTGACCATTCTGTCATCCTTGTTTCAGACTTCCAGCCTTTTAGAAATAAATTTACGTTGTTTATAAGCCACACATTTTGTAGTATTTTGTTGAAACAAAACAAAAACAACTACTATTTTCAGTTCATGATTTTTGCTCAATTGTTTTTTTACTTACTAATAAAAAATAAAATTGAGCAATCATAATCCTTGTTATTTACCGAAAGAGTTGAAAATGTGTTTTTGCACAAAAACTTGACCACAGATATTTATAGCAGCTTTATTCATAATTGTCAAAATCTGGAAAGCAACCAAAATGTCCGTTAGTAGATGAATGCATAAATAAACAGAGGTACTTCCAGACAATGGGATATTATTCAACGTTTAAAAAAATGAGCTATCAAGCCATGAAAAGACATGGAGAAACCTCAAGTGCATATCACTAAGTGAAAAAGGCCAACTGAAAAGGCTACATATTGTATGATTCCAAGTATATGACATTCTGGAGCAAGCAAAGCTACGGAGATAATACAAGGACCAGTGGCTGCCAGATGTGGGGGTGGGAGAGACGAACAAGCAAAGCACGGAGGATTTTAGGACAGTGAAAATATTCCCTGTGATGTTATACATTTACTCAAACCCATAGAATGGACAATGCCAAGTGAACTCTAAGGCAAACTATGGATTTTCGATTATAATGCATCAATGTAGACTCACCCTTGGTAAAAAATGTACCATTCTGATTAAGTAATGTTGATGAAGGTGGAGGCTATGCATGTGGGGGGGCAGGGGGCATACAGAAAATCTCCGTACTCCCCGTCTCCCCATTCAATTTTGTTGTAAACTATTCTAAAAAACTAAAATCTTTTTGGCTCAGGTCATGAGCCTAGAGTCATGGGATCACATCCCACAGTAAGTTCCACAGTGTGTGTATAGCCTGCTCCCTGCTCAAGATTCTCCCTCTCTCTCCGCCTCTGCCATTCTCCCAAGCTCATTCTCTCTCCCTCTCTCTCTCTTTCTCTTTAATTAAAAATTAATTAATTTAAAAAAATTAAATCTTAAAAAATGAATACTATCATCATGACATTCTTAGAGAACACTTTTCCTGATAATCCTGATTTTTCCTCTCCATCTTGAAAAATCTGAGAATCAGACCACAAAGGAAAGAATGTGTATAATATTAAGTGTTCAGGAATGAATCATATGTAAAAGTCTTAGCTATGAATAGTTGAAAAGCTTAATATAATACATAATCTAGCTTTAAAATGATAGTAATAAGTATAGTATTAAATTATTGCTAGTCATAGGATAACGTTGAAATAGTTCAACTACTTAACATTATTTTAACCTATGCACCATCAATGACCTTCTGAGAGCAGAAATTCAAGACATATTAGGACAAGGTGTTAAAGATATACTAACTTAAGGCAGAAACAGTGAGCACTGTGAGAGTTACACAATTGGCTTTCATATAATTGTATTGAATATACATTACATACATAGTAATAAAAATTGTCATAAATGAATGATGATTTTTAAATCATGGTATGAGTTTCAGATCACTTTATTAAGTCTATTAACCCACACAGTATTTTAGTCATGGTCTTAGTTCATTTACATGAACATTCCATGCCAGATTAACTTTGAAAGTTGTAAATATTTGGACTCACATCTGGAAGGGTCCCCAAAAAGCCCACTTGTCTCTCCAGCACTCACACAGCAGTTGTGCACTTTAATCATTCCAGAAAAAAGACATTTAGATTTTCTCTGGAGAAGGGAGTCGAGAATTCCAAATCCAAGCTATTTAAATATTAAAGATTCTAAAAGTGCCAATTCATCCCTAAGATAAAGCAAGAATTCGCAGCTCAGAAAGGGGGTAAAACAAGAACTGGAGTCAGAAAGATATATTGAGAAAACCTTAAATTATTTCTTCTTCTCTCCTTCTTTATTTCCTTTGTCTTTTAATTCACTTTTGTTTGGAAGTTTGTTATTATTAATTGTGTTAGATATATGTGTATATATAAGTATATCTTTTAGAGCTATATATATAGCCTTTTAATTTATACTGTAATGTGGCTTATAATAGAAAATGTTAATTTGGAATTAGAAAATTTGAAAAAAATTATGCAAAATTTGCAAGTCAAGTTGTTTAGAAGACTATTGATAAAACTAGGTAGCTTAATTTGGAAAATTTGTCATGAAAGGAATTAAATTAGCACATCAGCACAGAATATTCATTTGCTCTCAGAAAAACAATAATTTTAAAATGTATGGAACTCTTTTTATATCATCTGTCCCCTCAAAACAGTAAATAATAAAAGAACATCTTATTAATTTACACGAAGTAACTTTTTCTTTGAAATACTCATTGGAAATCATTTCCAAATATCTTCAAATTCCAAAATTAATTCTCAAATGTATATGTACATCTTCCCTGGAAATGATCGATTCATTAATGGAAGAAACAGCCAGTTTGCTTTAAAGAATGTCCATATTTAAATAAATATAATAATTATGACTTGCATAAGAAAAAGATAAAATGGAAACTAATAACATTTCAGAGTATCAGACATTAGAACCACAAAATAGCTAAGAAAATGTGGCATTTTTAGCAGGTCTATATCTTAACATGGTTTCTTAATGTTGTGGTTTTTTAAAATTTACTTATTTCTGAGAGAGATAGAGACAGTGTGAGCAGGGGAGGGTCAGAGAGAGAGGGAGATACAGAATCTGAAGACAGGCTCCAGACTCTGAGCTAGCTGACAGCACAGAGCCTGACGCGGGGCTCAAACCCACTAACCATGAAATGATGACCAGAGCCCAAGTCGGATGCTTAACCAACTAAGTCACCCAGGCGCCCCTTAACATGCTTTCAAAAGCAGGTACAGATATTCATGCTTTGGTGGGAAAAACCATCAACAGTACTGAAATGATTAGACATAAAGTAATTTCTGTATAGGCCACTTAAGGGAATATCCTGAAAAAATCATAAAAACAGTATTTCAATAGAGGTAGAAGAATATTGCCAAAATATATAATAAGAAAAATGTGCATGTTTATTCATATGTATATGACAACTACTGTAGGAAAATGCTAAGAGCACTTAAAGGCTACAGAGTGCTTAATTTCATTCATGTCAGGAGCTCATGAAGACGCAAGTGAGTATATGAAACAAATCCTGAAACATTTTTATTTCTTTTTTAGACAACAATGCATTCCTTGTCATCATTGATTTATTTTTATTATCCTCTATGATCCCCAAATAACTTCTCACTGAAAGCCTTTGATCCCAGGCATTCCGATGCTTATTCAAAGCCCAAGAATACTCATTACTTGTCGATATCTATCTCATATAACCGGTCAACTTGCATCTGAAAAATCTAGTAAGTATCTCTTAATCTGGACCTTCTCACAGGTCACTTTATCTTCTTAGAAGATCCCTTTTCATTGTTCCCTCACATTCTACCTGACAAACTCCACTTCGGTATTGACAACTCAATGTGGAATTCATGCTCCTTAGTAGCAAGCTCTGAAATGCCAAAGACTACACTATTTCTCCTTGATTAGCCTAAACCTTTGTGCAAACTGTGTTAGAATTTGCCGTAGTGTTTATCATACAGGTTACTGTCTTGGATATCTTCCCCCAAAGAAAGCAAATAGTTTGAAGATTGAAAGTTTATGTGCTTATTGTTCTATTCACAATGACATGCACTGAGAGAACTCTCAATAAATAAATGTGATTCATTAAATAAATTTTACAATCAATCATTAATAAGAACAGTAAGTAAAGGGCAGGAAAACATTTGTTATATGAAAACATCAATTCCCACACACAAAGTCAGTAATAATTATCATCATAACAGCTATCATTTCAGTGTTTGCCGTGTGTTGAAACTTCATAGACACTACAGTGTCTACCAAAATTGAAATTAAACAAAATTAGAATTTTATATCTGAGAAGATAGAGGCTTTAAGGAGCAAAGCAATTTATCCAGGGTCTGGAATCTCACTGCTTGACTCCACCTTTCATTTACTATGCCATGTTTCTTTGATTTCCTCTGTATTTCCACTTTGTTCATTTATTTAAAAGTAATGATTGAGTACCCATTATGAATGCCCTGCAAGCATGGGGAGGGAAAATAAACACAAGAGGGTGGAGAGATGGCATAACAGTGGAAATGGAGGCCAATAGTATATGCATCTATATCATAAATTTAAGGCGGCTGAAATTAATGCTATTTTTTTTTAAATAAGAAATTGTATACCACAAATTATCTTCCCAAAGTTGTGGAAAAATAATTTCTCAACTTGTTTGATCCTCCCCCAATATGGGTTTTCATAATTCATGTATTTATAATAAATTCATATTTTCTTCCTGTTCCTCGAGGAAATTCTAATAAAGTCAAGATTTAAATTCAGTATTTTGAAAGGCATGGGATTCTAATATTAAAAAATATATTAAAGTAGGCTCCTCTTTACTGCATTAGCAGATATTTCAGTTAAAATGCAATTACCCAAAAAGGTGCACTTTCCATTTAGGCAATTTAAACCCTGTGCTTTATACAATTTTAAGCTGTTGCTGTGTGTGTGTGTGTGTGTGTGTGTGTGTGTGTGTTTAACCTCAAAGTCAATGCCTCCTACCCCCTGATTAATGAGAAAATCAAAGAAAATCAACAAAATAGTTACTAAAAAAGACATTGTGGCAAATGCCTTAAGGTAAGACTGGTTGGTAACTTGCCATTAATGATGAGAATAAAACATGTTCATATCTATATCTCCTACTAGTCCCTAAATTTCAGGAAAGAACATTTCTTATAAATCTTTCACTTCTAGTTCCCATGTCTTAGCACATAATAGGCTAATAGGAAAATACCTGTTTTCCCCCAACTTTGGAATTTCCGGAAACAAACATAAAGAAGAATGAATTTCTCATTCTAGTAGAGTGCTAGAATTCTTCCCCCCTCCCCCCCCGCCCCCGGTTACTTTAGGATTATCGAAGTCTTGTGTTCATGAGTCCTTAAAATGACCACTAGATGTCTGAAGTAGAGCTTGTTTAATTTCTTTTCTTTTGATTAGAATTTTGCAGTTACCAATGCAGGAACTACTGAAATGAGAAAAAATATTCCCTTTATCTTTTATAGTATGTGGCCAAGTAGCTACATCACAAAGAAAGTAAAGAATTAGGTCATGAATTGAAGGCTTCCTATAGAAAATAGAATGCAATCATAAGTAGGATGATGAGTTAAAGCAGTAACATTTTAATAAAGAAAATGGAATAGACCAAATTGGAGATTTAACTTGGGAAGCTTATCCAAATATTGCTGTGGCCACTCTGCTTTTTATAAAAACTCCAATAAAACTCAAATAGACATGTCAAGATTATATACAATAGAGAAATAAAATACAAGTAACCATTCAGAAATACTGAACTTACAGAGGAAAGAAATGAACCTAGAATTTAGAAAGTGGAAGAAAATGCAGGGATTTTTTTTACTATGAACTGAGATATTATTGCCTTAGTCCTTTTTGACCTCAATACCTTATAAATGTTTTGGTCATATACTTCTAGCTCTATAAATTGACTAGAGTGCTCTCTCTATGTGACTTCACTCAATAAATTCTATTCAGTCAACCTCAAAACATGCTGCTAGGACCTAAGAAACCTGGAAAAACATCCTCAAATAATCAGTGCTATGGTCAGACTCCTTTACATGAGATAAATAAAAACCACACAAGTCCATAAATCCAGTCTGGGTCAGTGATTATATGTTCAAAATTATCTTGACATGTTCAGAATGGTTGTATGAAGAATCCCAGGAACCGACTTCCCAATTTATCCACAGATTATTGCTCTATTAGCAGAACATCTCTTATTGTTCCATATTTTTATAACTTGAATGACCCTGCTAAGTGTTAAACACTTGTGTATATCTCCCAAAGGGTCTACTATTTCGACTTGTACACAAATTATCAGATTGTAGGTCCACATTTAGCTTCTGCCTTCAAATTTAGGCTACTGATGTATATCCAAGAAGAGTAGACACACTCCCTTGGAGTTCATTTTTGCCTTATCTAACACAGTTACTTGGGATGAATCCTGATTCACTCAGGCTTTGTCTTCATTCACTTCCTACTTGAGAAGAAAATAGGCACTTAGTTTATAATATACTGCATCTTGCCTTTCAAGAGATACCACTATATATGTATATATGTATGTATATATATATATATATAATAAAATTATATATGGTATAAAATTATTGGTGGTATAAAATTATTATATATATATATAATTTGCTTATTACTATTATATGGTAAGGCACATTAAGCAAATAATGAGGAACTTAAAGGTTCAGGTCATCAAATGTAATAGGTGGACTTCTGTAGGTACAATTTTTTCATGAAACTGCATGCTGATAGGCCAATGCAAGCATACTTAAAAAAAATCAGCACCTTAAACTCTCCACTAAATTCAAATAGGTATTTGAACACTGGATTCCAGAAGATGATTGCCATGCTAGTCTAGGTTTTGAGAAGCTTAAAATTCCTCCATTATATAAAAAAGGCAAATCAAAATATGCTTTTCCCTTATTAATCTCATAAGCCACTTAATTTTACCTGTTTTTAGATTACTTGTAGGAAGAATAGTTTGTGGAGATTGTAAATGGAGGTAAAAGTACAATGTGGGTCAGCAAGGAAGTAAGAAGAAGAAACAGGAGAATGCAGAAAAAAATTTTCTGGAAAATCATAAGGGAAAGGACTCCAAATTCATGTGGTAGGTAGATAGTTCCAGAAAGAGAAAGAGTTAGATTTAAGAATATAAATCTACATCTGCCTGGTTAGTGTCATTTAGGAAATATCAGAGATTCTTTGGGAATCTAGGCCCAGGGAAATTAAGGTCCATGTCTTATTAGGTTCATTGTCATTTGAATGTATGATAGGATGGTTCTGAAAAAGATTAACACTGTATTTGGGGTTTTGCATTCTTCAGGTACATATGCCACAGGAACATGTGAAGATTTTCTCCCATAATCAGGAAAGACATTCTTAATTTGAAATGTAAGGACTTCTTGTTTTAGAAACATATATATTCCAGGTCCCATAAAGGGACAACAGAGTAAGAAAAGGCCCATCATTAGATTTACTTCACCTGAAGATGACTTTTCCTTTATAGTAAGATCATTGTGGAAAACAAAATTGTGTCCTCTTTGTGTGACAAGCAGAAAACCTTTATTGTAGCTCTCAATCTGCTATGACTTAGAGTAGTGATAAACTAAGGTCAGACAGTCTTTTAGTGGGGAGAGGGAAAGGAGAATATAAGGAAAAAGTGGAGGGCAGAATGAATAGTAGGATTTTACTTGGAAACCATAAGGTTTCCAGACTAAATGGGATGGGGAAAACTAAAAGAGTAATATTCTTAATCAGAAGCACTATGTTCATCAAGAATTGAAACTTACAGGGTCATTGTAACACAAGGCTAAAGCAGACAAGGAGATAAAGTAATATAAGTTTATTCAATACCCTGCAAACCTCCTTAGATATAACCACTATTATATTCTGGTTGCCAAATGTCCAGCAAAGACTCCTATGTCTTAACTGTAAGTTGCTGGTGGACTAAATATTGGTGGGCTTCCAGAAAAGCTCCTACAAAGGACAAACTGTTGGTAAAGCCCCTTTTTTGCTCCTCACTTCCATCTTCTGATGCCTGAAATAATGTCATAGCAGCCAGCACTCTAGTAGCACAATGGACAATACGATGACCTTGAAAGCTGGACACCAAGCACCGGAATGGTAGAAGAGCTAAATCACTAATAACCATGTACGCCCCTCCATTGCTAACTTTCCAAACAGGGAGACAAATAATCTTCCAGTTTTTCAAACCACGGTGAAGTTCGGTTTTGTTTGCTTCTTTGTTTTTAATATAGCTCTGACTCATCTAAATGAATGACTGGTCTCTCTTGACAGTTTAGAAGATATGACATCTGAACCCATGCCCGCAGCTGACGAAGTCAGCAGGCTCCTGATGACCACTGGCGAGCCACGGAAAGGGTTTCCCTGGCCAAAATTCACCAAGTGCAAGGCCTGTTTTTTTTGGTATTTCAGTTTGTACTGCAGCTACAGAGTAAACAAACAATGCCACTTAGACAATACAAATCTTTCTCAATTTTAGATTGAGAGAGAGGAAGATGGAGTGTGTTAAGGTTTTCGGTTTCCATAATTCATATTTCACATATCCAGTCCAAGCCATTGGACACACCAGGCACAGCAACTTATACTGGAAACGTTGCCAATATATGTCAAAACATTATGACAGTTCTTTTGCTTAAAATTTGAAAATACTTATAAATTATTTGATAGTTTATCTATTTTCCCAATGGATATTATCAATAGTTTATGAATATTTATGAAGTCATAAAAATAAAATCCTTTCAAAGCATATTGGGAAGGTAAGTACTGTATGCTTTTTTGGATTTGCAAAGTATACATATATTGTACTACACTAAAAATTACTATCTGGCTGGGAAAAAATGCAATTTCAAAGAAAAATATACTTTTCGCCTTGTTGATTAGAGCACTGTAGTTCCAGGTGTTTTAACCTATAAAGCATATATTTCAAAAAGTAATAGAAATAAAGTTTATATTAATTTCTGGCTATTTGTGGGCTAGCATAAATTCACACAGCTTGGTTGAAGAATTTTAAAAAGGATCATTAATTTCTCATAACAAAAATAGTATCTAAAATGTGCACTTTTTTGGGGCGCCTGGGTGGCTTAGTCGGTTAAGCGTCCAACTTTCGCTTAGGTCATGATCTCGCGGTTCGTGGGTTTGAGCCCCGCGTCGGGCTCTGTGCTGACTGCCAGCTCAGAGCCTGGAGCCTGTTTCAGATTCTGTGACTCCCTCTCTCTCTGACCCTCCCCTGCTCACGCTGTCTCTCTCTCTCTCTCTCCTAGGAATAAATAAAAAAATAAAAAAAAAATAAAATGTGCACTTTTTGTACTGATCCAATTTTTGCCATTTTTGAGATAAATATATCAGTGAAAATGAATTGCTTGGCAGAAAAAATTAAACAATTTTCTTTAATATATTAATATGGTTGAAGTTCCCTTGGAATCACGGTTTGAATACATCTTGCATAAAGGAGATGTAAAGGTTTCTGACAATTGTAGGTTTTTCATAGGAAAAATCCTTTCTTTTGACATGTTATATATAAATCGTTACTTCATAGCAATTATCCAATGGAATATGATCAATAATAAAAACCATTGCTCTTTGCTCCAAGAATCAGGGATAATCAATCATACTGATAACTGAAAAAGTGAAAAAGAAAAAAAGAAAAAAGTGTATCCCCTGTTGAAAAAACATAAGTTTAGATACTTAGAACACTTAAAATATGGCTCATATATCAATTGGCTAAAGAAATTTAATTTAGATTTTTAAAAATATAGTCTAACACCATTCTCAGGATTCAGTAACTTTAATTTGTTTGAGTGATCCTATTCCATTGAGGGAAGCTTAGGAATTTATTTTTAATTTCTTTCTTTTTTTTTTTTTTTGAGTGTCAAAAAGTGGAAGACTGAATACTAGAAGTCAATGAATGCTAAATACTCTGCAATGAAAGGAATAATATCATACAAGGTAATGTTTTTTGGTAAAATATCCACAATGTCCCTGCTGAGAAAATAAAGATTTACCTAAGTGTTAGATATAATAACAATGGCTAAACATAGGATACCTGGGTGGCTCAGTTGGTTGACTTTTAATTTTGGCTCAAGTTATGATCTTACTGTGGTGAGATTGAGCCTCACATTGGGCTCCATGGGCCTGCCCCGTCCCTCATCCACGCTCTGTCTCTCAAGAAAAGAAAAGGGGCACCTGGGTGGCTCAGTCGGTTAAGCATCTGACTTTGTCTCAGGTCATGATTTCACAGTTCATGAGTTTGAGCCCCACATCAGGTTCTGTGTTGACAGTGTGGAGCATGGAGCCTGCCTCAGATTCTGTGTCTCCGTCTCTCTCTGCCTTCCCCTGTTCATGCTCGCTCAGTGATTTAAAAAATATAGAGACTAAAGCTTTTACCTAAACAAAATAAAAGCAAAAACCACTAAAAACAAAAACAAAAGAAAAACCCCATTATTCCTGCCCTCCTACTACTGCAAGAAAGGTGGTACAGAAATTTTTAAAAATTCCAAAATAAGTTTTTATGAAAGGTCTCAATGCTCTTTTTCTTTAATGTTTGTTTATTTTTGACAGAGAGAAAGAGAGTGTGAGCAGAGGGGGTGCAGAGAAAAAAAGAGATATACAGAATCTGAAGCAGGCTCCAGTTTCTGAGCTGAGCTTGAACCCAGGAGAAGTAAAATCATGACCTCAGCTGAAGACAGCACCCAACCGACTGAGCCACCCAGACAGTCAGGGATCTCAGTGATTCTTTTTTTTTTTTTTTAAATTCATTTCTGAGAGAGACAGCCAGAGCTGGGGAGGGTCAGAGAGAGAGGGAGACACAGAAATTGAAGCAGGCTCCAGGCTCTGAGCTGTCAGCACGGAGCCCAACGCAGGGCTTGAACCCACAAACCATAAGATCATGACCTGAGCTGAAGTTGGACGCTTAACCGACTGAGCCACCCAGGCGCCCCTGGGATCTCAGTGATTCTTAACCTAATTTATATTCTTTGCCCTATTTAATGCACTGTTCCATCATGCTTTATTCTGAAGCATTTCTACACTACCTCCCAACACCCCCAACAAAGCCGATTCCTTTATGACACTCATGATAAGATATAAAGATTACAATTTTCCCTTAAGGGCAATTGCACTGTGACAAATATTTTAATTTCCATCTCTATCTCCCTTCTCATTTTCTTTCTGTCTTTCTTAATTTAAAACTAGAAAAGTTAGGGGTACCTGAACGGGTCAGTCAGTTAAGTGTTGGACTCTTGATTTGGGCTCAGATCATGATCTTACAGTTTCGCGAATGAAATTGAGCCCCACACTGGTCTCTTTGCTGACAGCGCGGAGCCTGCTTGTGATTCTCTCTCTCCTCTTTCTGCCCCTCCCTGCTCACACTGTATCTGTCTGTCTCAAAATAAATAAATAGACTTAAAAAAGAAAACAGGCTGCTTCAAAAATTTAGAAAAGTTGGAACTCTCTGTTCCGAGCATTTCCTATGACATCCAAGCTTTAGAGCAGACAGTATGTGTGGTTGTTACTCAGGAAATATGCATTTTCTTGGCTGTCCATTAGAAAGTAAACTGAAATAAAATCCCTCATTTGTTAAACATTTTAACTAAAATGATATATGCAGGCTCTCAGCAGAGCACATGTTTTGTTTTAAATCTAGCACGTTTTACACATTGCTGGGCTTTTTTTTTAATAACAAGATGCATGGCTCATCGGGCTATGAAAGAAGTACAACAATGTAAGAATTAAACCGCCTATAATTAGTAATACAAAATTCACAAAACGAAGAGTCAAAGGGTTACCATCATTTGGTATTCTTCAGCGTGATGTAAAATTTGGCTGTAATAATATTATAAGCCAAAAATTTATCATGAATGCCACGTTGATTAGAGGCTTAGTAAGACAATGGATTCTGAAAGTGAGATGATGCTGGAAATGTGTCCACAGCATCACTTCACATTAAATCATACAATTTAGTTTGATTAAAATTTGACTGTAGCTGGTACATAAAATGATCATGGTGACTTATCAAAATTAAACTCTTTTTAACCAGCTGTAACTGAAACATGAAAATTACAAAAATAATTCAAATGAAATTGGTTATTGCAAGTTTTCTTTTTGTTTGTATTTAATGCTATGTACTTATATGTAGGTGCACTGCTCCCCGTCATTACATTTCTCTCTCTTTAAAAAAGAAAGTGTGTTGCACATAAGCAATCAGTCACCCTATGCAGAAATCTCGACGTGTTCTCATCCTCCTTCCATGTCTCGCCATGTCTAATTTGTCACTACATTGTCTGTATTATAACCCATCTGACTGTCTCTGAAATGTGTCCCTATTTATTCATCTCACCTGTAGCTACCTTAGTTTAATGAGGTCAAGTATCTCCAAATTTGAACACCTCTAAATAATCTCGCGAGAAAGAGGGAGAATCTCAAGCCATCTCAGTGCTGTCAGCGCAGAGTCCATGTGGGGCTCGAAACCATGAAACCAGAAGATAATGACCTGAGCTGATACCAAAATTCAGACGATCGATTGATTGAGCCACACAGGTGCCTCAGTTGTGTTTTCTAAAACATAAATCTGACCATATCATTCCTTTTCTTGGAATCCTTCAATGGCTCCTCCCTGCCTTCACAACAAATCCAAATCTCTTAACAAGTAAGTCACTTACAGACTTGGTCGTAACCTACGGATCAGTCTTTTTTTTTTTTTTTTTTTTTTAAGTATTTTATTTATTTCTGAGAGAGGGATAGAGACAGCATGAGCAGGGGAGGGTCAGAGAGAGAGGGAGACATAGAATACGAGGCAGGCTCCAGGCTCCGAGCTGTCAGCACAGAGCCCAATGCGGGGCTCGAACCCACAAACTGTGAGATCATGACCCGAGCCGAAGTCGGACGCTCAACCGACTGAGCCACCCAGGCGCCCCCCTACTGATCAGTCTTATTTCGCCATCCACATGTCCCCTCCTCTCACTAGAAGCCTAGGTGCTCTGTGACCCCCCAGCTCCCACTTGGGCTAAGCTGCACTACCACTCTCTCATAGTAAACTTTGTAACTTAGAGTTTTATATTTATTTTTCCCCCCCTAATGTGCTCTTAAAGGTGTGCCTCTCCACTGAGGATGATTTTGCCCCAGAAGACATTTAGCACTATGTAAAGTTAGATTATTACACCTGTAAGTGTAGTGCTACTGGCTTCTATGGGTAGAGTCCAAGGATACTGCTAATATCCTACAATGCACAAGACAGTCCCTACGCCAAAGAATTATTCAGCCTAAAATGTCATGGTGAGGAAGTTGAATATCCTGTTTTGAGGCAAGAATGGCATCTTTTATGTTGAAATTCTTAGCATCTAACAGATGCCCTACTCTTTAAAGGCCTTTTATGAAAGCATACTAAATGAATGTACATACAGATATAGTCTTTGAACTATGAAAATTAAATACTAAGATGACCTGTTTGGTTAAGGCTTTAAAAATTAACTTTCCATAGTTTATCTCTTCCTCTGTTCCTAAGCTTATACATCCTTTGCTTGGATATCCTGCTAGCCCTCACACATTTCTAATATTCCACCAAATATTTTTTTTATTCAATCTCTGAAATACATCTCAAATAAGCCCATTTCTGTGTCCGCTGCAACCGTCTTCTAAGTCAAAGTCATTTCCCATTCTAAGGGGGCTTCTAAGAGTGCTTTTCTGTTTCTGTACCCCTTTCACCTATTTGTATACAGAAACCAGTGATCATTTAGAGAAAATAAACTTGGTCATGTAACTTCTATGCTTACAATTTGGCAGTTTTTCTCATTTAATGTAAGATAATAGTGATTTTTTTAAAGCTCTAATATGATTTTCAAGACCATGTGTATTCTGTTTTATGTTTAGTTCTGCCTCATGTACTTCAGTTACCTACTAGCTACCTTAGTCTTTCCAGTTTCTTCAGATTTTGTGAACATGCAATTAGAATTCCCACCATGTTCAGGCATCCCTGAAATCATAAATAATTATCTAGTAGTCTTTATACTCTCCAGTCATTATTATGGAAATGTAAAATATTTACTTAATAAAAAGAAAATATTAAGTTTAATATTTCCAAAGACTGTGGCCTATAATACATATTCAAATAGTGGAAAGCACCTGTGATGAGTACCAGGCAGCATTTGAATAACAGAACATTCAGATCTCCTAGTGAGCTTAAAGGCAATGCACAGAATCACTTCCAAAATTAAGAAATTAAGGATTTATTTTGCTCCCAAAACTTGAAATTTCTTGGCACAGTCGAAGGATTTGCATATAGTGTGTACATAAACTTCTGAACAGGTATTTTATTTGTAAGAAGAACTCACCTTTAACTGTACACAAAGCCAAAACACACAGTATATTGTGGCAATAGCTACAACCAACTCTGACATACAATAGACTGTGGCCATTTCTTTTCTACTTGCCCCAAAAAGTTGGCTTTAACCTCCCACCACATACTTTGGCATTTCCTGTTCATTCATATAAGTTTGTCTGATTTCCCAGCTGATTGTTCTCAGGACTAAGATTCAGAAAAACATATCAGTTTCCTAAGAAATACCAGGAAGGAATTTCCATATTGGAACACTAAACCACACGGTTATTCTTTCTGCAATTGATGGTCATCAAGTTGTTCCCACAATTCAGAATTGTAATTTCTTCTCCCTCTGCCTGGGATGCCTTTCCCTTAAATCTTCATAAGAGTCCCTTGAATCCCTTTCAAGTCATCGAGGGAACGTCCTGCCAGTCTGAGTCACATCCCCAGTCATAATCAGGTCGCTGTTGTCTCTGTCTCTCTTTCTCTTTCTACCTACCCACCTAGGTGTGTTGCTTCAAAATATAAAGTTAGTATATATTATATTTACTTGTTCAATATCTGTTCAGTAGGTAACAGCCATTTGACACATTAGCCAGCAAGCATGATCCCCACTCAGGCTTTGATTTCCATAAACAAAAATTTGTTCCACTCTTTTCTCTAACCATTTGGAATTTGAACTGAAATTACGTGTACTCTGTGAGGAACACACACCATGATTATTATGTTCAATTCTATCTTTAGATTTAATCAGAGTCCCTGAAACTTGAGAGGCATTGTATAAGTATTCTTTAAATGAATGAATGGTGAATGCCTTCTCATTGTCTTTTGTAATCTAGCTTTAACAAAAATAGAAAATCTAATATTGTCTTTTGCTGCCTACAGCCTGATTAAAAGTTCAGGGCTTATCAGACTTTTTAAATAACAGTTCTTCCCTTCAGGCTTTGTGGGTATCATTAAAAATGTAGAACAGCAGCAGATACCAAGTATATTAATTTCTTTTTGCTGTTGTAACAGATTACTATAAATTTAGGCTTAAAATAACAGAAATGTATCATCTCAGAGTTCTAGAGGTCAAAAGTCTCAAATGAGTCAGCAAGGCTGCATTCCTTCTGAGGGTTCATTTTGGACAATCTCTTAAATTCCTTGCCTATTCCAGCTTTCAGAGGCTGACTGCATCCCTAAGCTCAAGACCCTTTCCTCCATCTTCAAAGCCAGGAGCGTAACGTCTTCAAATATCTCTTCCTTTCTTACCTCTAGTAAGAGGACCTCTATGGTCACATCTTGTCCTCTGATTCTGACTCGCCTACCTTTCTCATGAAAATACTTGCAATTAGATTGGGCCCATCCAGATAATCCAGGAAAACTTTTCCATCACAAGGTCCTTAACTTGATCACATCTATAATGTCGCTCTTGGCTTGTAAGGTAACATTGTCAGGTTTAGGGGATTAGGACCCAAACACTTGTGGTGAGTCAATGTCCTGCATACCATACTAAATAATCCAGTTCTCCCATTTGAATGGAAAGTAATCACTCATTCATTTGTTCACTCAGTTAATAAACATGCAGTTTACTCCAGGACCTGTACTAAGCAAGATTCCCTCAGAGCACTGGAAAGAGAAAGATGACAGGTTAGATAACTAGGTTGTAGTTACTTATAGAGAATGACAGAATGAGAAATGTTTTCATGGAGCAACGGAAGGGACTTTGGGAGTGAACAGCACTACTTCTAATAGTGTTGATAAAGACTCTCCCTCAGGTTCTCTGGATGGCTCGCTTGGTTAAGTTGGTTAGTTGTCATTAAAATTGACAATAGTTTTTGGAAACTCTGGAGTTGCAATTGGTGTCAGAAGTGAGGGTAATCTTGTAAAGGACCATGCTCCTTCTGACTATATAGCTGACTGAAGTCTTCACACTCCCTGATATTTGTGTGGATGATATGCAAATTGACTTGAGTTAAGATATTAATAAAGCTTTGATTGTAAAGAAAAGAAATTTCAGGCCATTAAGCATTATTTTTTTTAAAGGTGGTAATAGGGTTATCAAGTTGTTGATTCTTTCCTCAATGTAAGTGGAAACTAAATAATAAATCTGCTTGATCTTACTATTCAAACTCTTTTCAAAGACAATCTATTCTTTTAACAAATATGAAATAATCAGTAATACTTTTTCAAGCCTTAGTGTTGTCCTTCAAAGTTCTGTGTGACACTCTAATTAAACCAGTAATGTTCCCTGTAATTAGGGCAAGTAATTACTGCCCAAACCAGAGTACTTCTGATATTGAAGGGGAATTCTCTTAATAATTTCTACTAGCATTAATAGGCATAAAATAGGACCATCCAAACAAATGCTGGTATATGGTCACTATACCCACATCATACAAGGGAAACAGATTTGCCTAAGAGACCATATTTAGACAAAATCAAAACAAAATGAGACTCGGGGATATAATGAGTAAATTTTATAAAGCATATCTAACATTGAACTTTAAAATTTGAAAAGGAGTTACAAATGGATTCTTCCCTTGCTTCTAGATCATGCAAATTGCCTTTTTGAAAAACATGATTTTCTCGAAAAATCTTATTTTTGCCTGTAACAAGACTATGTTACCCATATGATAATCTTCAATGAGTAAAAGTCAAAAGGCAATGACACTAATTTTTTTCCAGAGTCATCATTGCCTTGGTTGGAAACATGTGACTTGGGGTTATCTATTCCCAGCTGTGTTTTTCATGTTTTCAAAAACAGCAAGGCAGTGTGTCGAGCACCACAGTTATAAAGAAAAATAATCCGTGGTTTAGACAGGGAACTTGCGATCTAGAAAAAGAGGCAGGGAAGTAAACAAATCATTATAATTTAATGTGGCAAATGTTATATATCTACACAATATTAAAGAAGAATAAAGAACCACATAACTCACTCTCGTAGGGCCATCAGGGAACGTGCCACCCAAGATTTGAAATGAAATTGTTCCGTAGGTGGGAAGAGATGAAGAATATTTTAAGGAAGGGAAAATGTGTGAGAATCTGTCAAAGTATAAGGGAAAAACCTTGTTGAGAAAATGAGCAGTTACATTTGACCAGCGTGGGTGCTGTGGTGAAGAGAGAAGGAAGAGGCCTATCTACGGAGCTGAGGCCAGCCTACTGGGACATGGGCTTAAATAAGTCATCCAAGATTTTGAGGTCAAGAGATAACATTAACCAAGGGGTAATTAATGAAATAGCTCTGAAATCTTTGCAGAAGCAGTGAGATCATATATACATCATATGAGGAAAACAAAATGGATTTGTGAACTAGGACAAGGTTAAGACCAGATTTACAAAATGCTCATAGATAGAGTCAACAAGACTCTGCAGGCCTTTGCTTGTGCATGTTATGTGCAAGGTGCTACATGTCAAGGTTGTCATTCATAAACTAGACACTATAGAATTTACAAACATGCACACACACATATATATCATCACAAAAAGACATATTTTTTTTTCTTGTTGCAGATCCTGTTGAGATAATTTAAGAACTTATTCTTCATGTCAAAAGATAGTGGTTTAAATAAATCCAGGGGGGGCACGGCAAGAAAATAACTAGCCTCTTCAGTTAGGAAAAGGGAAAATAATACAGACAATATATTTCACAACGCAATGACTGACAATTTCAGGACTGTAATGGTTTATTCTAACTAACTGAACTGTTCCTCTAGTTACTTCTGACCATTAGAGCTGCAGGCTTTTAAAGGATTGTTCACCTGGAGATACGCATAGAGGTGTGTCACAATACATTTAGGTTTTGAACAATCTATATAAATCATGAGTAAGGAAAACATCCAAAGAATTCTAAAAAGCAATATATTTAGCCCACTTAATAAAATTGGAATAAGATGATAGCCACACCAGGTAAAGAAAAATTTTTAAATGAGAAAAGTATTAGGGTACATAGGTGGTTCAATGTTAAGTGACTGATTCTTGATTTTGGCTCAGGTCATGATCTCATCGTTTGTGGGTTCGAGTCCTGTCTGGGGCTCTGTGCTCACAGCTAGCTCAGAGCCTGGAGCCTGCTGCCAATTCTGTGTCTCCCACTCTCTCTCTGACCCTCCCTCGCTCACGCTGTCTCTCTCTCTCTCTCAGAAATAAATAAAACATCAATTTTTTTAAATGAGAAACTTCTGTATTTAGAAGGAACACAGGAAATCATTTAATTCCATTTCCAAAGAAGATAGCTTTAATTTTACCTCAGATTGTATGTAACATATTTGACATGTAATATGACACAATAATATATGGTATTACTAAAAATATTTTCACATTTTATATTTCTTCTACTTTGCTTAAGCCAGTTCGCTCAAAGCAATAGACATTTTTCAGTATTTACTGTCTGTAAGCAACCTTGTTGGGTTCCAGGGACATAATGATGAATAAAACACAGCCCTTTTCCTCAAGGATCACACAGTTTATGTGAAGGGATCAGCGAATAAGATAGGAAAACAAATAATATAATAAAAGTATATGGTCCCTTTAAATTGATTGTTTACTTAAAATTCCAGCATGTTTATTATCTGATGCTATTATTTTCTACAATATCATTTTGATGAATACATTATTTACTCTTATTAATATATAATTACCATGACTAATCCCCTACCAAAGAATATTCATGTCTTTCTATTTGGGATTTAGGCTATAAAGTGATTAAAAAAATATTTATCCCAGTATTTCTATATTTCTCTGGACCTCTGGAATCAGAGCAGGTTGAGGAATATTGAGTTGATTTTGTGTACTAATTAACCAATTAAGTGGTATAGGCAAAGTTAAAGTTGGGGAATTAAGTTATTTAGAAGGGTATAAAGCAATTGTACAGCATAGCAAGCAGTAACTAATTGAATAATAAAGGTCAAAAACGGAAGACGTCAATATGCTGAGTTTGGCCCTGCAAGACTAGTTCAGTTTCATGAATCAGATTCATGAAATTCAAGATTTCATGAATCTTCTGAAGCCTTTTAAGGAACTTGAACTTCATTATGTGGATTCTGGAGATAGCTCTGAATGACTACAAGCAGGGATGTGGGGGGTCAGATTTCATTTGTGCAAGGTTCCTCTGGCCAAAGCTTAGAGGATATGTATGTGGGAGCTGCTGCTAACCACGCACAAGACTGCCACACCCACCCAGCAAACAGGCGAGGAGAGTCTCAGGAGAGTGGAAGTAGTCAGGACAGAAAGAAGCAAAAGGCATTAAATAAAATTAACATGTGAAATGACAGGCATGAGTGTTATGTAGATGTCGAGGATGAAGGAACAAAAAATTGTCTAGAATGATTCCGAGAGTTCTACCATGGACATCCAGGTGAACGGTGAGCTACAATGGAAAGTTTAATGGAAACACAGGAGGAGGTGCAGATTTGACTTGCGGAGGGGAGAAAAATGATGAATTGAATTTTAAAAAGCAGTATTTGGGGTGTCTATGGAAGAAAATGTGAAGAAGAAATGATGTCCCAAATCTATTGCTCCTTTTTGCGTGAGAAATAATTCATAACCTTCTTGGAAGAAATTAGCATTTCTGATAAAATGTTCAAGCAATTTCAAGATACGCTTTTAATAGTATTCAGACTGATTCTGGGAAATGAGTCCCCCTTCCACTCAGTTGTCAATCAAAGAGTATAATGATCCAAGATTTTTTTTTCTGTTTCAATTTTGAAAGAGTATTCTATGACTCTTTTTTTTTTTTTTTTTAAACTTTCGATGTCTCTCACAAGCATAAATCTGAGCTGGCCTATTTGAGGAACCAGCTCTTGTACCAAGATTCAAATAATACTTTCATATATGGTCCTTTCCAGATATTCAGAAATTTTGATTCTAGACAATGAATCTGTCAGGTAAGGAGTTAGTTATATCGGTTATATCGGTCTCCATACCATGGAAAAGATCAAACTATGAGATAGGGAGAGTGGAGTGCAGGAAGGAGACAGAAATGTGACAATCAAAAAGCTGAGAAACCAGAAAAGCAGAAGAGGCTTGCTGTGTGAAAACATGGATCAAAATGTAACTATTATATTTTGTGACAGTTATGATAGTAAAGTATAACATTCATTAAATATATCATATTTTCTATAATATTATAAGTTGAAAAACTGCCTTTGTAAGTCTCTTTTATAGAAAAGCTGGAAACCTGGAATTAGGCTTCCAATCCATCCAAATTAAAAAAAAATAGATTGAAAAAAGAGAAAAAGGAATGGTTGAGTTATAAAACTACCTAAAAGATTAATCTGCCTGTGTATAGAATTTCCCAAAAAGACCTGGCTGAAAGCTCTATGGACTGATAACACTTGAATTCAACCCAGTATCCATTTGGCCAAAAGTACTTCCACTTCAGTTGTAATCAAAGGTGACATGGGAGAATCGGTGGTTACTTCACCAAAATCAAAGCCACCCTACATTGGGGACTCTTGGGTCATTGTTCAGTGTCATAGGGTAATAGAGTTGCCATAGAATTAATAACTATTATTATCATGACAGAAATAGCTTCTATCAACTATACAACAACAGACCATCCTGTAAAATAAGTCTAATTAATGTTCAAGTTTTTATATTTTAAAACCATAATTAATATAAAGTTTTAAAGATGGTCACAAAAATATTTAAAAACAATGTTAATTTTTTTAGATTATCAAAGTTCTCCAGATTAATATTAAATATATATTTTCTGAGTGGCTGACATAAACACCCCCCAAAAAAGACAACTTGTTTCTAAAATGCTTTTAAATCAGCCACATTAGTTTGCATAGATTTGTGTGAAGTACGTGCTTATGATTTTGAAAGGCATTTAATACCTTCTGTAGCCAGCCACCTTGAAAAATGGTTAGTCCAAGGCAAGTCTTACATGAATTATGAACATACTGACTAGAATCTTTGAAAATTTTTCAGATCTAAATTTCATTGTAATGCTTCATATTATTAAATATGTTGTGGTTTGATGACAGTGTTTAAATTAATAATTGAGACACTGTTCATCACTAAGTGGACCCTGAGTAAATACACATTTAGGCTTTTGTGAATAATCTGATATATTAAATATTTTTGACTCTCCCTGGCGTTTATCAACAAAGATTTCTTTGCTTACCTCATTTCTACTATTATACTTCTCACCCTGCCAATACACAGGCATTTCTTTGACCACCTTGGTGAAGAGATTGGAATGGAATAAGGCAGAAAGAAAGGAAGATACGGCAAGAATGATTCCAAGCCACTCCCATCCCTTTAACATTTTCACAGGAGTGTAACTATTAAATCCACACACACATGTACACACACATACATACACATTTGGCTACCGCAATTCTTACAAACCACGAGTTAATCTAATCAATAAACACACACACACACACACACACACACACACACACAAGAAGGAAATAACCATTGACGCATCTGGGTGGCTTAATTCAGTTAAATGTTCACTTCTTGGTTTCAGCTCAGATCAGGATCTCTCAGTCGTGGGTTTGAACCCCACATCAGGCACTGCACTGAGTGTGTGGAGCCTGCTTGGGATTCTTTCTCCCTCTCTCTGCCCCTCCCTTGCTCATCCTCTCTCTTTCTCTCTCTCAAAATAAGTAAAAATTAATAAAAAAGAAGGAAATAACCATAGATACAGAATAATTTTTTATTATAAAATAACCATTTTACACAACTCTGTACAAGAAATTTAAGCCTAAATAAAGTGGATACTTTTCATAAAAATCTAATTTACCAAAACAGACTCAAGAGAGTGGTATAATTCTAGATAAACCATACAGAAAACAGAAAATTGGGGGGTGGCAGGGAACAACTCTGAAAATATACACAACAGTGGATTAAGAGTAAAATATTATCAAATACAGATCTTTCTATGTTTGTGCTTTAATAAAGCTCTCGCAAAGCAAATTTGCATTGAAAAATAACTGGGTTTGTGAGGAACGGGTCACAGGATGTGGGGGTACTGAGAAAGCTGGCATGACAGAGGCAGGGCAGGGGTTTAGCTGGAGAGGCCTATACCTCCTGGCAGAGAGCTGCACCAGCCACTGATGGGGACAGCTGCACTGACCTTGAGAGTAGCAGTCAAGTTGGGGGTAGGGGGGAAGGAGAGGGTGAGGAGAAGATTGGGTGTCAGGGCCCAAGTCCTGAAGGCTTCCAAATGGTTATGTGCCACTCAAGTGTCACTGCCTTGGAATAATGGTTGTAAATGCCTTGTTCCCCGTCAGGGATCTGCAGCAACTTATTATTGTTTTTCAATGTTTATTTTTGAGGGGGGGGGGCAGAAAGAAAAGGGGACAGAGGATCCAAAGCAGGCTCTTCACTGACAGCAGAGAACCTTATGCGGGACTCGAACCCAGGAACCGTGAGATTATGACCTGAGCCAAAACCAAGGGTTGAACACTTAACTGACTTGAGCCACCAGGTGCCTTGAGGGCTCTGCAGCAACTTAAATGTCAACCCCTCACTTCCTCAAGGCCTCTTCCAGAGGGTTAACGTGCCACATAGTGGGGACTTGGCCGCTGCTCCAGTGTCCGTTGGCTCTTCACAGATCCGTGAGCAGGAATGCTTTAAGAGCAGCCTGGAGTGACGAAAGTACTTGTGTGAGGCACAGAGGGGACAGGTGAAGGACTGAAGCCCTAAGGGGCTGAGACACGACACTCCAGGAGTCTAGACCCAAAAGAGCAAACAGAAATCACTGAATTTGAAGGGATGAAGAGAGTCAGACACCATTCAGCCTGGTGTCTTGCACTCTGCCCACGCTCCCACTGCAGCCTCTCTGACCAAGTTCAAGGGAGTGCCATTTTCACTGCGGGCAGTGCCACTACTTTCTGCAAGAGCTTCTCTGTCAGCAAGTCCTGCCTCATCTCCCCAAGGTGCTCACTGACTGGAATAGGACACATCGGCTGGCCAGTTACAGACAGAGGGGGTAGCTTTGTGATGTTCAAGCTACAGACCCATAGAGTGCAGGAAGGGCTCCGGCTGTCACAAGATCAAGACCTGTACCAGCTGGAAGGCAAACAAGAGAGTGCCTCTGGAACAAGAGGTGAATGCAGGCATCTGTGTTCCTGTAACTTCCCTTCAGCTGTTGTTATTTAGTGTTGTAGATCCTAAATCCACAAAAAAAGATTGTGCATAAACTAACATGACTAGTGCATTTTACTGTCATAATCCCCCTATTTCCCAATTGTTTATGAGGTAATTTCGGTTTCTAAAACATGAATTCCTTAAAATAGAATGTTGTAAGGAGCAGATAATTCTACATGCCACTTAAACTACTCCTGAGAATATATTTCCATTCAAATACTTTTTATAAAGCACGTGTAAACCAATAGAAAAAAATTATGGCAGAAAGATTGTACAAATACCTCACAGACCAATCTCTGTTGTAATATCAATTAAAAATGTAAAGAAGATACTAGAAAATAAGTTCCAGGACCTCATTTAAAGAGTATATTGTTATGAGTAAGACAAGTATTCTAAGAAGTCAGAAAGATATGTGGAATATTAAGAAGTTAATTAATATAACTTGTATTATTAACATATATGAGAAGAAAATTCAAATGACTGCCTTCTTGGTCACTGAAAAGAAATTTGTCAAAACTCAAGAGTAATTACTGATCAATAAAACACTGAATAAAATAGAAATTGATGGGTAATTTTTAACATAACTTATAAATGTATAATACCAATAATCCTTATTATTCACCAGTTCTGTATCTGCAATTTCACCATCGGGCTAAAATTTGTTTGTAACCCTAAAATTAATACTTGGAGCTTTTTCACCATCATTCCAAGACATTTATGCATGCAGAGCAGTGAAAAGTTTGGTCCTCCAAATGTGTACTTCCCCTCTGAGGTCCAGCAAGGTGCTGCTCTCTGCCTTCTCCTTTCTGCTCTCCCACCAAGATGACCACACGATGGAGACCGCAGGGGGCAGCACAGTGTAGTACAAGACACTGGCTCTAGGGCCAGTTATGCAGGGGCAAGTGTGGTATTGTCAGTGGGATGGTCACTTAACACTTCTAAACCTTGTTTTTTCTTTTGTGAAATTAGGAAAATATAATCTATCAGGACAAATTGTTTTAGGAATTAAGATTATATGTGAGATATGCATCTATGTACAAAAAATACATACATATACACATATTATACCTAAGTAATGGTTCAGTATTTGTTAATTCAGCGTTTGTGGTGACTTTATAATTACCAGGAAGAATAAAAACTGAGTGTGTGTGTGTATGGATGTGTATTATACACACATATGTAAAACACATTTATAATACATGAAATACATATGTATGTACATATACATACATCTATATAAATTTTATATATCTGTGTGTGTATTATATATATGTGAAAAGTAAGCATCATATACATGGGCTAATACTGAAGGTCTTTCTTATTGTTAAGTCAAGAGGATAAAAGTGCTATAATCACCTTTCCGTGTAACATACTAGATGTCTTCACCCATGTAACTGGTCAAAAGAGAGAAATTAGAAGTATAAACACTGAAAAAAAGCACTAAAAATATCAATATTTGCAGATGATATGATTTAAACCTAGCAATTCCAGTAATCTTAAGTGAAAAACTTCTACAAATAAAATAATTCAGTTAGGTGATACTATGAATTAGAATTCATAGTATATATTAAAAAGCTAACATACTTAATTATTAAAATACAGAAATCAATATTCTTCATATATACAACCAATGGCCAATTGGAGATATAAGGAGAAAGATGATCTTGCTTATATTTTCAATGAAAATAAAATCAAAAGCTTGGAAAAAAACCACAAAATATGAGAAAAATCTACCTGAGAAAAAATTTTGAGCATTTCCTTTTTAAACGTTTATTTATTTATTTTGAGAGAGAGAGAGCATGAGTGAGCAGGGAGAGAGAATCCCAAGTAGGATACATACTGTCAGCACCGACCCTGATGTAGGGCTTGATCTCACAAACCATGAGATCATGACCTGAACCAAAATCAAGAGTTGGATTGCTAAGTGACTGAGCCACCCAGGTGCTCCAAATTTTGAACATTCTTAATCAACAACATAAAATGAAATGAATGGAAATATATACCATAGAAAGGCAACCTTATAAATGTATCATGGATAGACTATATGGAAAAACAACTAAGCATAAATATCCAAGGAAACTTTAGAAAGAAGAGTGACAAGGATGGCTGCAGGTGACAAGTTAGGCTTATTTAAAAACAAAATAAAATTTAAAATTAAGTTAGTGAGTTCTGGATAAACAGACCAAGAAAATAATGCTTCAGAAATAGTCCCACATAGATACAGAAATTTTCTATAACCTAGAGACAGCATTTCAAATAAACCAAGTAGTATTGGAATTATCAATCAACAGTGTGATATACTGAGTTGTTATAAAATAACGGGGTTAAATTGATACTTCATTACACAGTAAAATAAATTGAAATCAATTAAAGATATATACAGTCACACATATGTTTTATATATATATATATACATCCAAAAAAGGTGTAGAAGATATGGTTAATTTATTTATGAAGATGGAATGGAAAAGGTTGCTTTAACTTTATCCAAAATCAAAATTTCATAAAATAAAAAATTTATTTCTACTTAATATAAATAATAACGTGTGCTTCACCACACCACCCTGTGCCATAAACCAATGGAAACCAAAGGGAAAAGGTATAACAACTGAACAAAATTAGAATTCATAGTACATATAAAAAAGCTAACATACCTAAATTATTAAATAAACAAAAACTCTATATATTAGTAAAAAAAAGTTTAATTCAATGGGAAATGTGCAAAACATATGAATAGGCAATTATATATATTGAGTAATAAGCTGACCACTCATATAACTGTAATCTGAAGAAACAGACTTTCTTGCTAACCTAATTATATTTGTTCACATACATGTTTAGAAAATACACTTTAAAATATCTCTCAACTTTCATTTCCACAATGATCACAAAATAATTTCAAAAAATCTTTCTGTTGGGGTGCCTGGGTAGCTCAGTAGGTTAAGTATTTGAGTTCAGCTCAGGTAATGGTCTTGCAGTTCACGAGTTCTAGCCCTGCATCAGACACTGTGCTGACAGCTCAGAGCCCAGAGCCTGCTTCAGATTCTGTCTCCTCCTCTCTGCCTCCTCCACTCATGCTCAGTCTCTCTCTCTCTCAAAAATAAATAAATATTTTTAAAAGCCTTCTGAAATACTTGATATCTGAAAACATTGCCATTTAGAGACCAGAGAAGTAAATAAATGTTAGCATATTTTTTTTTCATTTTATATAATAAGAATTTTTAATTCCCCTCATGGCTTCTTAGTTTTAAGTGAAATGTACTTTTCCTCATAATAAAAACAAGAATATCCTCGGACATGATGTTTTTTATAGATTTTTCTGATGACAAAATATCTTCATAATTTAACCCAAAACACACCTTTCTGATGACTGTGGGCATCTTTAAGTATTAAGGAAGCCAAAACTTTCCAATCCACAAAGTATAACCACAATTTTTTTGTTTCATTTTCAAAACAGTCCAAAAAGTCAAAACCATCATGGCCCCATTGTATCTACAAAGAAGCGTGAGATTACAAGTCATATCCCTGCAGTGTTAAATATGCATAATACTTATGAACATGATTTCTTTTCAGACAGTAGCAGCTCACTGAGAAACAAGACCTATACAGGCAAAGTAACTGTTTACTTTGGGTGTTCTGTGGCTTCTTCATCCAGTAATTGTTTTGATTAAGTAATATATAGAAATAGCATGAAATACAGAAATTTCAGAATACTCAAAGAAATAAACCTTTAAGAAATTCCATATTAAAACTGTGAATTTTACTCAGAATTTGAAGCAGGCATAACTAAATTAGAGTTGTATAATGAAGCCATGTTTTCCTATCATCTATGTATCTGCTCATCTATTTATAACCTGTTTTCATAAATATCTCTCTGTGATTCAGTAAGCATTTCAAATGTGCTAGAAATTGTTATAAGCTTTATTTTCTTATTCTCATAACAATACAAGTAGTTAAAAATATCATATCCCTATAATATCTATGAGGAAACTGATGATGACAAATATTCATTAATCTGTTTTGAGGTAGAATACAAATAAGAAATCTGACATCAGAGAATAATTTCTTAAACACTAGACCATATTGTCTGCCCAAAAATACTGTCATGAATATTCATTTATAACAAATGTATTTTGCTGAACTTCTGACATAAACAAACGCATCTAACTTGCATGAATGCTAATTGATTTAAGTACGTTACATTAGAAAAATAATTTTCTGTCTTTAAAGCCTACTATTTATATTTCTTTGCCTACTTAAACTCATTTTCTCTTTCTTAGCCATGAAAAGGGAAGAAATGCAGAGACTAACTCATAGGCAGGATTTAGGGCAATGATGTCCAGTAGAATTTTCTGCCATTATCAATTTGTTCTATATCTCCATTGTCTGATATGGTAGCCACTAGCCACAAGGAGAAAATGGGTGAAAGTGGTCAAAGGGTATAAACTTCCAGTTATAAGATGAATAAGTTCTGAGGATATAATTTACAGCATGGTGACTATGTTGTATTGTATACTTGAAAGTTACTAAGAGAACAGATCTTAAATATTCTCACTATACACACACACACACACACACACACACACACACACACACACACACAAAGAGATAAAGAGAAAGAGAGAAAAAAATACTATGTGAGATGGTACATGTGCTAACCTTACTGTGGTAATTTTTTCACAATATATACACACATCAAATCATTAAGCTACAAACACGTACAATGTTATTTATCAGCCAAATCTCAGTAAAACTGGAAGAAAATGTTAAATTTTTGTTATAAATGAAAAAGTGATTAACACAAGTAAAAAAGTAGATTCTTATTTTTATTTAATTTTAATTAATTATAATTTTCAATAATTCCATGTGACCAATAGATGATGTATTGGACAGCGCACCTGTAATGTCTTTGTCAAACCACCACCCTGTAATGATGTAAGTCCTGTCATCCTACATCCAAACATATCTCTAACCTGATACTTTTTTTTTTTTTTTTTGTCTGTTAAGCCACCATAGCAACAAACATTACAATTTCCTTCTAATTAGAACACCTGCTTTTACTCCTGGCAGTCCCTTCTCCAGATAGCAATAAAAGTAAGTATTTAAAAAACTCAAATTAACATAACATAATAGGCAATGGTGAAAGATTGAAGGCTTTTCCCTTAAGATTAGGTACAAGACAAAGATGCCTGCATTCACCACTTCTATTGAACACAGTACTGGAAGTTCTAGCCAGAACACTAATGCTTGGAAAAAGAAATAAATGGCTTTCAAACTGAAAAGGAAGAAGTAAAAGGATCTCCATTTGTAGGTGAAACGATCTTATATAGGAAAAAACCCTAATGAGCACACACATACACACACACATACAGAAACTGTTAAAGCTAATAAATTTAGCAAAGTACAAGACTCAGAATGAAGACACACAAATCAGTTGTATTTTTATACAACTGATTGAACAATTGAAATGGCCAATTCAAAAATAATATTAAGAAAACAATTTCATTTATAATAGAATCAAAAAGAACAAAATAGAAATTAATTTAGCTGAGGAGGCATAAGACTTGTACACTGAAAAGTACAAAGCATTACTGAAAGAAACTAAGAAAGACCTAAATAATGCAAAGACATCTCATGTTTATGGATTAGAAGATTTAATATTGTTAAGATGCCAATACACTGCAATAGATAGATTCAATGCATACCTATCAAATTCCTAACAACATATGTTCAGAAATATAAAATCCCAACCTAAAATTCATATGCAGTCTCCACGGAGTTGAATAGTCAAAACAATCTTAAAAAAAAAAAAAAAGAATAAAAAAGTTGGAAGTCTCTCACTTCCTGATTTAAAAATGTATTATAAATCTACAATATCTAAAATAGTGTGGTACTAGCATGGGATATTCAAGTAGACCAATGGAATAAAATTGAGAGTCTAGAAATAAACTCTCACAACTACGGTCAATTGTTCTTCTACAAGGATTCAAGGACCATTAAATGGAGAAAGAACATTATTTTCAACAAATAATTTTGGGAAAATTCTATATCCACTGCAAAAGAGTAAGGTTGCACTTTTACCATATACAAGATACAGAAATTAACTCAAAGTGTATCAGAGATGTAAATTTTAGAACACTATAAATCTCTTGAAAGAAAACTTAAGGACAAACACTCATGGCCCTGGATTTAACCATAGTTTCTTAAATATGAGGCCAAAGTACTGGAAAAACAATGACAAACAGGTAATTGGACTTCATTAATATCAAAAACATCAAAGGACACAATCAAAACTGAAAACTCAAACTACAAAATGGGAAAATGTTATTTGCAAATTTTATTTCTGAAAAGGTTTAATATTAGAAAAATCTTAAAAATTCCTACAGCTCAATGACAACAATAACAACAACAACAACAACAATAACAATAACAATAACAATAACAACAACACATACAATTCAATTTTTAAAATGGACCAAGGACATGAACTGGCATTCCCCCAAGGATGATGCACATGAAAGATACTCAACAGCATTGCTCATTTAGGAAATGCAAGTCAAAACCACAATTCAACAAAACTTCACGCTTGTTAAAATGGTTATAATAAAAAAAAGAAGGAAGGAAGCAGTGTGAGAAAGTGAGAGAGAAGCAAGTGCTGGCAAATGTGGAAAAATTGGGGAAGTCATGTACATTTCTGGCTGGGATGTGAAATGAGGCAGCTGCTATGGAAAGAGGTTTGACCATTTCTCAAAACTGTATACATAGAACTACCAAATAAACCAGCAATTCAACCCCTAGGGATGTACCTCAAAGAACTGGAAGCAGGGATTCAATCCCGTGATTGTATACCAGTGTTTATTGCAGCCTCATTCAAACAGTCACGAGGTGGAAACAGTCCAAGTGTCCATCAAAGACAAATAGATGAATAAAATATATATCCATGGAGTGAGTATTTACACATCCAATAAAAGGAATGAAACTCCAAAACATGCTACAATATGGATGAATTTAAAAACACTATGTCAAAGGGTTCCTGGATGGCTCAGTCAGTTGAAGTTCTGACTCTTGATTTCGGTCCAGGTCATAATCCCAAGGTTATGGGATTGAGCCCCATGTCAGACTCCATGCTGAGTGCGAGGCTACTTACGATTTTCTCTCTCTCTCCCTCTGCCCTTTTCCCCACTAACACTCTCTGTCTCTAAAATTTTAAAAAAAGTAAATAAATAATAAAAACACTATATTAAGTGAAATAAGCCACACACACACACAAAGTGTGTGATTCATATAAAAATATTTATACGAAATATTTAAAATAAACAAATTCATAGAAACAGGAAATATATTTAAATTTGCCAGGATCTGGGAGGGTGGTGGAATGGGAGGTTATTGCTTAATTGCTTCCGAGTTTCTGTTTGGGTGGATAACATTTTGCAAAACTACAGCAATAGCAATGGTAGTACAGCATTGTGAACTTAATGCCACTGAATATTATGTCATCATTGTTAAAATGGCAATTTTTGTTATGCATGTATGTATATATTTAACATAATTATAAAAAGAATAAAATAACAAAACCTCAAAATATATTTTTATAACTTTTTAAGTCTGTTTATTTTGAGAGAGACAGAGATGATGCAAGTAGGGGAAAGGCAGAGAGAGAGAGGGAGACAGAGAATCCTCGGCAGGCTCTGCACTGTCAGTTTGGAGCCCGATGTGAGGCTCCAACTCACGAAACTGTGAGGTCATAACCTGGGCTAAACCAAGAGTCAGATGCTTAATCAACTGAGCCATCCAGGTGCCCCACATTAAAAAAAAAAACAAAAAACCAAAAAAACTACCAAATTATATCATTCTGTCATTGAAAAATCCCCCAAATAGATACTCATCATTTAAAAAATAACATCCAAATTTCCTTACCCAGCTTTTCAAGCCCTTGTGTATTTTGGCTTCTGTCTACTTCTCCAATCTCATGCCATTAAATGCTCCTATATCTGTTTCTTGAACATGTTAAGCTGATTTCCACTTTAAGACCTTTATACAAGCTTTTTGGACTGTCTACAAGACTAGCATATATTTATGCAATGCACATATGTTGGCTTTTCTATAAATTTAATTTTATTGCAGTTGAGAAGGTAATTGCATAGTGTCCTATTTAAAACCATGAATTCCCTAGCCAGATTACTAAGGTTTAAATCCACGCCTCACCACATACTACCTACATGACTGTTAAGTTACTGAGTCTCAAATTCCTCACATGTAGAATCAGAATAATAATAAAACCTACTTTATGATATTGTATAACATATGTTTTGGGTATAACATTAATTATTGTAATATAAGTCCTCAGACTGATGTCTGGCTCATGGTAAATGTTAAGTGTGTTCTATTTATTATTGTTATTATTATTATTATTATTAATCAAGAGTTATCTTACCTTCTTCCTCCAACCTCCTGCTCCTTCTTTACCAAAACAGTTGATGTACTTAGCAAGCAGTGACCTTCTCAATGAAGAAAGTCTTATACCCAATTTTGAACTAAATCATACATAAGAATTCCCTTCCTGCTTGATAGCTTTTGGTCTAGAAGTAAATATGTGATCCAGTTCTGGCCAAGGAGTCTTAATAAAATGTCTCCTGGCATCTCACCAGGAAAGATTTGAATCACTGGTAGAAAAAGGAAAAAAAAAAAAAAGAAAAAGAAAGAAAGAAAGAAATTTCAAGAAAAAAGGCTCTTTTTACATTGCTCTGTTCTTTCTGCCTTGAACAGAATTGTGCGAAGAATGTTCCTGGGCCTACAGAAGCCCTCTTGCAACACCAGAATGTTAGCAGGCAATTCTCCATGGTGTTTCTATTCCTACTGTGACGGCTTTTCTTTTGGAATATCTTTTCAAAAAGTTTGGATGGCAAACAGTTTTAAAACTTGGAAATAGTATTTCCCTTGAACAAGAGAACATTTGTTTTCTGACTAGGATAATTAAGACAATGTCTTCCTCCAGTACCAAGGTATGGACATGTTTGCTGGCAGCCTCCTTCTAAGATTTGGGATTTCCTACCTTAGGGTTACTCAGCTGTGACCCAACCTGAGTGTGTGTGCAATGTCCATCTGAGCTGCTCCAGAGTAGCCCTGAGGGGCTTGCAGGACAAAGAGAACCAGTGTGAACATGAAATTCACGACAGCTCCTATGCTAAGACTAATAAAGTCCTCTCAAACTGTCACTAACCCAGAAGTTCAAAGTCTTCTGCCAGGATCTATGAAGCTGTGGCAAGATTATTAAACTAGAGTTAACCCTTGAACAGTACAGGGGGTTTGGGGCGCTGACCACCATGCAGTCAAAAATCCAAGTATAACTTTTGACTCCCCCAAAACTCAACTACTAATAGCCTACTGCTGACCAAAAGCCTTAGTGACAACTTAAATAGTCAATAATCCATATTTTCTATGTTATGTGTATTATATACTGTATTCTGACAATCAAGCAAGCTAGAGAAAAGAATGTTACTTCAAAAATCATAAGGAAGAGAAAATACATTTCCAGTAACGTACTATATTTATTGAAAAAAAAGTCGTGTATAAGTGGACGTACACAGTTTAAGCTCATGTTGTTCCAAAGTCAATTGTACTTATTCTGCAAGTAGAGTGAAGTTTCAGACCCTTCACAGTTCCTGACAAACACAAATTTAAACACAAAAGACAGCCTGCTGGAAACAGTAAAGATAGGAACTGCTTACTGAGCCACCTTCTCAACCTCGGAGTATCCACCGCTAGACTTATTACAGCCTTAAAACACACACACCCCCAAATAGAATCTTGTTATTCAAAGATTCAGCTGATGAACACATTGTATCTAAAAATATAAAAATTTTTTTATGAGATTCACTCATTTGCATGATGAAATCAACGTCATCATTTGCTGATTTGACTATAAAGAAAAAAGACTGGAATACTTCTTTGAAAAGATGCTCTTTTACTTACACTTCCCATACTTCCTGTAAAACCTATTTTACAGGTTCACCTCTTGCCACTGTTCTTGGCAATGGGAATATAGCTGTCCCAAACTCAGACTGAGATATTTCCTTTGTGGAACTTACCTTCTAGTGAGAGGCAGAGTAAAGACAATAAATCAGTGGGAAAATACAATAGCAAAATAAGCAGCTTGAGAGTAGTGCTGTGAAGAAAAAAATGCACACTTATTTTGAAATTAAAAGAAACCAGAGAATCCAATTTGAACAGAGAGCCAAGAAATACTTTTCTGAGAAAGTGGCATTGCAGGGCGGACTTGAAAGGTGAGAACAAAGTGGCCATGAGAAAGGCCAAGGAGCCATATTCCAGAGGAGATAAATTGTGCAAAGGCTTGGGAAGAGTGCTTGGAGACAAGGTAGCTAGACAATAGTGAGAAGGTAAAGATCAGAGAGATGGAGACAGCAGGTTCATGAAGAAATCTGTGGGTTATGGGAAGGGATTTGGAATTTGTTCCAAGAACAAGAGAACAAATATCATTGAATGGTTTTTATTCAAAGGATTGACGTAATCTAATTTACATTGCTGAGAAATCACCCTGGCTACCGTCAGTGAATTTAGTGAGCCCTGGTGGATGCTTGTAATGATTGTTCAGATCAAATATTATGGTATCTTTGGCTAAAGGTGAAATATGGGATGCAGCAAGTGGGTGGATTAGAGATTAAAAGTGTTAATGGATTGAATGTGCTTAATGAGGGAAAAGAGGGTATTAGAAATAATCCATGGATTTTTCAGCAAGTACTCAGCAAATAGCTGAGTGATAGTGAGGAAATAGGAGGAGGAGGAAGTTTTGGAGGAATATCAAGAGCTCAATTTTCAAAATATTAATTTTGAGATAGCCTTTTAATATCCAAAATAAGATGTCAAAAATTGGACAGACATTAGAATCAGGATGGATTTCTGAAGCGAGATCTGGACTAAAGAAACAAATGCTATATATCTATATCAGTAAATGCTTGTATTTAACACTATGGGTGGGACTGAATGAGATTCCTTAGAAAGATATTTCAGTTTCAGAGGAAAAATGTACCAAGACAGAAATCTGAGGCCAGAAAACATTTAGACAAGGAGCATTAGACCAGCTATTGTCAATGAGAACATCTCCAATTCAACCTGAAGTAAGAAGGAATCTTATCAAGTAACAAATACTTAAATTAGAAGTAAGCTGCACTTCTGAGTGTGTGGATTCACCACTTCAATGATGTTGACAGTCCTTAAAGATAGTTGTTACAGTTTACCTTCCTTTTTTTCTTTTATAGTTTATTTATTTTTGAGACAGAGAGAGACAGAGCATAGCAGGGGAGGAGCAGAGAGAAGGGGAGACACAGAACCCGAAACCGGCTCCAGGCTCTGAGATGCCAGCAGAGAACCCGACGCGGGGCTCGAACCCATGGGAACCATGAGATCATGACCTGAGCTGAAGTCGGACACTTAACCAACTGAGTCACCCACGTGCCCTTACAGTTTACCTTCTTTACAGATAACAGATTGATCATCATACAGAAAAAATAACTTGCACATGGTGACATAATTAATAAATAGAGAAGCCTGGCATTAAAGCCTAAGCTCATTTCCATCACACCACTCTGTCATAAAAAATATATTTAATTCATTATGATATTCATTATCATATTAATTCATTATGACATTACAAACCCATGATGTTAGGTTGATAAGTCCAGTTATCCCCATTTTTTTATCAATGAAAAATAGGAATCTCAAGAATCTTGATATTTTGTTCAAGGCCTTGATAATTTGTTCAAGGTCACACTGAAAATTAGTAGTCATGGCTAGAGTTTGTGTCAACTCTTACGCAAGTGCTATCCTCCTCTTACCTCAGGATGTCAGATTTTCTGTCTAGTCTTGGTCCCATTATAAAAAGATTCTTTACATTTCTACATTTACCTACTTTCTTAAGTTTATTATTTGGAAAGCTCTAAGTATGCTGGTCCTAGTTCCTCATTTTGGCAATACTTTGCTTCCTTGACATTTTCCTCCACCAAAAAAGCGTTGGCAACATGGATAAGGTCCTCGGTATCTCTGGAAGCACACACTTTGGCTGCTTACAATGATGTGCTGAGCCAGCCTTGAGCTTCAGGAGTAATACCCATATTATTTTTAATATGAGATATGACTAATTTACTTTTTTAAAGGCAAATAAAAGTGAAGGAAATATAAGCATGCATTTGCACTTCTTATCTCTATTTTTAGGCCTTGATATCTCTAACTTTACAAGATCTTTATAATTTTCATTAGTAACAGACAGATGTCCCAATGACCTTGAGTTTTCTTTTACTCATCTTTCCTATTCATCTAAATCATATAAAAATATTCATAAACTTCTACCAGAGATTCATTAATTATCAAATAATAATAATGTAAATGAATGGTAGTGAATAACACATTTCTCATTAAATCTATCAGCTAATTCTCATTCATGATCCAACCCAATTTCATTCACCACACACTGATATCTTATTGGCCTTAGTCATATGGATCAGTACTTATTTCCAACACTATTTCAATATTCTTTGCCTTTTCATAAAGATAATTTGTGGAAATTAACTTCTTCAGATTTTATATGGTAATTTCCTTGTTAAAAAGTTTTATATGAAGCTTAACTGCTCTGGGTAAAGCTTATGATGTGTAAATTTGAAAGTAAAAAGGCACAAATAATGAGCAGTAGTAGAAAAGTGTATGTGCACATACAGAACATAAATGCACATATTGCTTAATGCCATATATTCCTTACAGAGAACATGTGACAGTTCTTTTTTTAATACTATCTCTTTTGTTTTAAAATGTAATATTATTTTCTACTTCACGAAATCTAAAAATTTTCATTGCCATGAACCTTTCAGTTCCATTTCACCTTTTCGTTGACATGAAATACAAAATTGAAAAAATAAAAAAAAAAAAAAGGAAAAGTCCCAAGATGCATGTACATCCTTCTAAAGAAACTTGAGGTTTTTTTTTTTAATCCTCTCAACTTTTCCTAATTACTTCACACTTAGAAATCCTGTCACATCTTTCCTTGTCTGCAGAACTGGGATTTACATTCTCCCTCCTGATACACCTCACAAATGAAAACATTGTTTTTGGTTCCAACTGCATATTCAATAGTTTCTGAGAAAATTATAGATGCATATTCACTTAATGAGTCTTAAGAAACTCATACTTCGACTTAATTGTGTAACAAGTTGAAAAAAAAAAAACCCTATAAAGTTCTGTAAAAAATCACACTGAGCCGAGAATGAATTTATTTAAAAAAGGGAGTCAGGCTGTAATTCTTTAATCTTCTTGAGAAAAGGACAGTCTACCTTTGGCAAATACTGAAGCAAAGTACATATTTATTAAACTTTTTGTCCCTTCAGAGCATGCCATTCAAAGGTATCCTTTCTCTGACAATTCAAATGTCCTTCTAACAAATTTTACCTGCTCCCAGATCTTAAAAAGTCTCTTTCATTTAATATTTGCTTTCATAAAATTACCTGCCACTGAATTGGCCAAAACACAGTTCTAATAGATCTTTCTTGGTTGTGAGATCCAAATAAATGTGCCTAGTTCTGGAGTGTGAGGTTCAAGCCATGTGAATGAGTTACCCAACCCAATCTGGAAAGACCAAATGTGGCAGTCATTTCAATTCACTGCAGTCATGTAGACCCAGCCTCATTCTAAATTTCCTCAAGTGCTTTCATCACTTGGGGTTGGCAAATTGACAACTCAGAATAGATACAGTATTGATTTGTGTCTTCTCAGTGGTGCAGGTGGAACAGGGATATGAAAGGAGGCCCTTGAAATTAGTGTATTGGCGCACGTCCATTCCTGGATGTATTTTTTTCTTCTCTATTCATCTTAGGAAAATATCTAACTGGGTGCTTTGTATGAGGTCATTCACAAAGTAATTCCCCAGTTTTTTAACATTTTTAGTGGGCCATTAGATTCAGGAGAACCTAAATTTCTTGTTCTTGTATTAAAATGACAATAAAATCTGACTTCTGATTTATTGAAGATATTTTCTTTTCACCTTCAGATTGCAATGATACAGCATTTGGTAATTATGAGCACCTAAAAAAGGAAAAAGCATCATGATTAAATTCCACCATTGTATATCCCTTGTAAAAGCATAGTAGTCAGTTTAAATATGTCCCACTTAACAAGATCTATTGTCTGAGTTCTAGATATCTGGTCCTACTCTGTAAAAAATCTCCAGAAAATAATGAATTGTGTATCAATTATATAAGATTTGTGTCCATTAGTACTTTTAGCATGTGTTTTATAGTATTTGAGAGTAAATCATCTTTGTTAGTGAGCAAAATAAAGCATAAATAGTGAAATTTAAATGGCCCTTGGAATAAGTCCTAGCCATTTCACAATCTATTTAACCTGGAAAAGTTACTCAGCATTTCCATATTTTATTTTTCTTGACCCATAGAATGAGAATAAGAACACTTACTTGAAAGAATTATGTGACACACTAATATTTGTGAAAAGAATTTAAGTTATTAAGTATTAAACAAATATTAACTATTTTTTATTCTAATAGGCAAGTGTTTTCAAATGCTTTCAAATTATACAGACACATAAAGTAATGCATGCTATGGATTATTAAGGGATTATTAGGAGCTAGCTGTTGTTATAAACACTTTACATGTATTAACTCATTACAATAAGTTCATTTTCCAAACTATGGTTGTGATATGTGGAATAAAAAGTAAACATTTAAAATAGCAAATGTTAAATATCTGTGCATTGCATATGTCAAGATTTCATTATTTTTATGGCTGAATAATATCCCTATGTGTGTGTGTGTGTTTGAGTGTGTGCACCACATCTTCTTCATCCATTCACATGAAATCTTGCCATTTGAAGTGACAAGGATGGAGCTAGAATATTATACTAGGCAAAATAAGTCAAGAGAAAAACAAATACCATCTGATTTCACTCATATGTGGAATTTAAGAAACAAATCCAATGAGCAGAGAGATACAGAGAGAGAGAGGCAAACCAACAAAAATAGTCTTAACTAGAAAGATAAAACTGATGGTCATCAGAGGAGGGAGAAGTAGAAGGATGGGTTAAATAAGTGATGAGGACTGAGGAGTTCACTTGTGATCCGCACCGGGTGATGTATGGAAGTGTGCACCTGAAACTAATATTACAGTGCACGCTAACTGGAATTTATATAAAAACTTAAAAATGATAAACAATGTTCAGAGTGAGGTTATGACAAGGAGGAAGTACAATGTAAACCATCCAATCTATATCATTGGGAACCATCAATATGAATATTTTTGTCTTATTTGATAAATATACAATGCCCAGATAATGAAAAAAAAAATTGTTTACAGCTGCTTCTTTCAATATGTCGGCGGGGGGGGGGGGAGATTATTTGAGTTAAATTGAAGTTTATAAACAAGTACATTTCCTTTAGGTTAATAGTGGAAGGTTAGTTTGAAAACAACATCTAACTTGCTTCTACAGTTAAACTGATACATTGTCCCTCAGTACTGGTCTGTCAGCCTCTAACATTGTGGTAAATTACACTCTCCAATTTTATGTAATCAATCATAGAACTTTTCTTGGGAAGTGGCTCAGGACCATTGGTATCTTTAACCAGTTCAAGAATACAGGAGTCAGGGACTCTCTAAACACGAGTAGTCACTTGAACACTAAAATAAACACCTCATTAGTATGTGAAAAGGTGCACTATCATATCATCTCATATTATGTTACTGATAGAAAACTTCTGGACCTGAACACCTTTTGCACTGCTTTACCATTATTTTAATTTTTTGAACTTTTATTTTTGACCATTTCATGAGTATAAGGTCATATATATGTAGCCATCAAAGATGAATCTTAAACAACAAAAAAGAAACCCCTTTTCGTATAAAACTTAAAGTTGTATATAAAATAAAAGGAAAAAAAACCACCCTTCATTTTTGCCAAAGTAAATCCTAGGGGATAAATGAGTTACAGATCTCTTTCAAGAAAATCAAACTGTAAATGTCATTTCCTAGTTTAAGTGATGAAAAATGAAAACTCTGGTCCATATAAATGTAATTAAATGTATTTTGTGATGGTAAAATTTTAATGGGCTCTAGAGAGAAATTTCACATGTATATCAAGATGGAAAAAACTATGAATAAGGTGCCTGGGTGGCTCAGTCAGTTAAATGCTTGACTTTTGGTTTCAGCTCAAGTCATGAATTCAGTTTGTGGGTTCACAGACCCTGCTTGAGGTTCTTTCTCTTTTCCTCTCTGACCCTTTCCTGCTCGTGTTCTCTCTATCAAGATAAATAAGTAAACATTAAAAAAACTATAAATATGTACCACAAGTTTTACTTTCAGAGGCATAATCTCAGAGGCATAAACATAATGGGATTATTTGCAAAAATCTAAGGGTAAAAATACTAGCTCTTAGTTTCCAGACACTATTCTAGGCTTTTTCTGACACACTTTTACTTTACCCATACCTCAGCTCTAGGAAGCTGATATTGTTAACTATATTCTTTAAATATAAGCAACCTGAAGCTTATGGAATCTAAGTAAGTCACTTAGGTCACCTTTCTTTTCATAGAGTACCCTGAATTAAAGTTTAGGCTTTGTGATTTCAAACTACTATATCATACTGGCTATAATTTTATAATGGATATTATTAGCTTTAATATTTTTAAAATATTAAAAATATATTTAGAAGCAAAGTTAAGGGGCGTCTTAGTGGCTTATTTGGTTGAGTGTCCGACTTTGGCTCGGGTCAAGATCTCACAGATCGTGAATTGGAGCGCCGTGTCAGGCTCTCTGCTGAATACTTGCTCAGAGCCTAGAGCCTGTTTCGGATTCTGTGACTCCTTCTCTCTCTGCCCCTCCCCCACTCATGCACTGTCTTACTCTGTCTTTCAAAAATAAATAAATACAAAAAAAAAAAGAAGAAACAAAGTTAAGTGATAAGAGTGATAAAGTAATAACCCATCATTTAAGTATAAACAATATAACTTAATTCTTATAATTGTTGCTAGAGGTCCATTCTCTTTGGCATGGAAATGTCTTCAAAGTAAGTTCTTGAGTAAAGAAAAAAAGGTCAATTTTTAAAAGCATTTATGGAGCACCTGGGTGGTTCAGACAGTTAAATGTACAACTCTTGATTTCAGTTCAGGTCATGATCTCACAGTTTGTGAGATCAAGCCCCACATCAGGCTCTGTGCTGAGCATGGGGCCAGCTTGGGATTCTCTCTCTCTCCTCTCTTTGCCTGACCCCATCTCTCTTTCAAAATAAATAAACATTAAAAAATAATAATAAAAGTATATATGTAATAACAATTAAGTTTTTTTTAGTGTCTACATAAAGATATATATTCAAAAAATTGAAAAAATACAGCTGAAAATATTCATAGTAATTTTATCTGATGGTGGGATTACTTGTGGTTTTAATTTTACACTGATCTCCTCAGAAGGGTTTGCAAGGAGGAAGTAGAGCCTGTCGGGTAAGTGCAGAAGCGCTGGAGTTAGATGTCTGGAGTGATACATCAACTGTGTTTTGAATGTTGAAGAATTACTGTATTTACTTCCTTAAGCCTCAGCTTCCTTTTCTGTAGAATGGAGATGTTAATAGTAACTAGTTTGGAGTTTCACTAAGGATTAAATGACTGACAATCTAAGTAAGGAGCTTATATAAGTCCATAATTACTAGCCATTTCTTAACTACATTAATAGAGGAGAGTGATTTTAATATGTCTTTATTCTCTAATTATACCGTAATAAGCATTTCTATTCTTTTAGAGTGAGAAAAAAAGCCAGAACTAATCATTTTGATTTTATAAATGCTTTGCAAATACCAGCATCACCAACAAGAAACCTCATGTCTTACCATGAAGAATCAGTAGTATTCTGTGTAGACATTTCTAATAGATAGTTACAGACTTCATCTCTTCTGATATTGATGAACTACAGAAGACAATTAATGTATGCTTCTCAGGTTGAGACATGACATCTAATTTAAAACCATAACTATTCTATTTCAATGCTGAATCAAGAATGAGAATAAATTGGAAAAGCAAAATCAGCTGAAATCAAATGATGGCATTTAATAAGGACAAATTCAAATTTCTGGATATAATTTCCAAAAATCAATAGTAAAAGTTAAAGAATGGAGGAAACTTGGCTTGAAAACAGTTCATATGCCAAGGATCTGGGGATTTTCAGTTAATCAAAGCAAATAATATGACAAGCTAGCAGAAGCTAATTTAATCCCAGGCAGCATTAATAGAGTTATAGTGTACTTATCATGGGAATTGATAATCTCACTCTACTCTGCACTGTCAAAATGAATTTGGAACACTGTTTAATTTTGGATACTAAAATTTAAGAAGGGCAATGAAATCAAGAGACCATCAAAACAGGTTAAAGATGAGGATGAGTCTGTAATTGAAGCTGTATGAGAATTCTTGAAGACACTACAATGTGTCGAGTGAGATTTACAGGACACTCTACTCCCCTTAGCATCCTACTTTACGGGCAACATGTTTTAAGTCTTATTCATTAGCCTCATTTGTTTGCTCATCCTCATCTCACAATCACTAAGCAATGGAATGTTTCAATGCTTAGTCTTGACTTTTTTTTTTCTGTTGACATTAACCTCTTTTATGATTTCATCCAGCTTCCCAGCTTTGAATGCTAACTTTACAATGACTCACAAACTTTACAGTTTGTATCTGATTTCTTTGCTGAACTTTATGCTGCAATACTTAACTATCTTCTGGACATCTGTACTTGAAAATCTAATAAATTTTAAACTCAATAAATTCAAAATTAAATTCTCCCCCAAAACATAATTATTCTAAATAATAATTCCTTCTCTTCTAAATGAATGGCATCTTCATCATTGCTATTGTTTAAATAAAGTATCTATTGGGGGCGCCTGGGTGGCTTAGTCGGTTACGTGTCCGACTTTCGCTTAGGTCATGATCTTGTGGTTCGTGGGTTCGAGCCCCGCGTCGGGCTCTGTGCTGACTGCCAGCTCAGAGCTTGGAGCCTGTTTCGGTCTGTGACTCCCTCTCTCTCTGACCCTCCCCTGCTCACGCTGTCTCTCTCTCTCTCTCTCTCTCCTAGAAATAAATTTAAAAAAAAAACATTTAAATTTTTTTCTAAAATAAATAAATAAATAAATAAAGTATCTATTGTCATTCTTGGCAATTCTGTTCTCTCATTTTATGTCCAACTTATCAGCATCTTCAGTAGTATGCATAAGTTAACCACTTCCCACCATCTCCAAGACTATGACCTTGGCACAAATCATCTTCCTCTCTCATATGGATGGATACAACAGACCAGCCTCCTTGCTTTGTCTTTTGAACACTTAAGTCACTTCTCAACACAATGGTTCAAGTAGTAATGAATTCAAGCTTGTGTTGGGCTCTGTGCCAGCAGTGCTGAGCCTGCTTGGGATTCTTTCCTCTCCCTCTATCTCTGCCCTTCCCCTGCTCACTCCTATGTGTGCTTTCTTGCATACTCTCTCTTTCTCAAAATAAATAAATAAACTTTAAAAGTAAATAAAAAATAAAAGAAAATACAGTATGCTTTCACATATATGTATTTTCAATAATTATATGCATATATTATTATGTATACAATTGTGTGTAAATATGTATATACAATGTGTAATAACAGTTGACCAATTAGTAAAAATAAACCATTCCCAAAATAATAAATTTTCCTTTGTCATAAACGTGCAAATACAAGTTGAATGAACATACTTTAACATAAATCATTAAAGAATTATTTCTCTAAATCACCATTAAAATAAATAGTAAAATATCTTCCCTTTATGAAATTCTAATATTTCAGATTATGTAGTAAGTCACTATATACTTCAGTGGAGGGTGGAGGAAGTCATTCTATCTGTTAGTCAACAATATTTTTCTAAGTTCCTGCAATATTCCAGACACTATAAGATAGCAGGTTGATTCACATTTTTTAAAAATATCTTTAAGTCCTAACCACCAGTATCTCTGAATGTGACCTTATGTGGAAATAGAGTCTTTGTAAAATGAGGTCATACTGGATAGTATGAGTCCAATGATTGATATCCTTATAAGAAGAGAGAAATGTAGAGATAAAGACATACACGGGAAGTGCCATGTGATGACAAAGGTAGCAATGCGCCTATGAACCAAGACATGTCAGGAATTGTCAGCGACCACAAGAAGCTGTGAAGAAATTAGTAAAGGTCTTCCTCTCAGTCCTTTGGAGAGCATGGCCTACTGACTCCTTGATTGTGGACTTCTAGTCTCCAGAACTGTAAGTCAATGAATTTCTACTGTTTAATGCTGCCCAGTTTGTGATTACTTGTTACAATAGCCCTAGGAAACTAAATGGCTAGGTACTGACAATAGAGTGGTAACAAGTCATAATCACTATGCTTATAGTTTAATGGAAAATCCATCAAAGATGAATAATCACAATTATGCAACCGTGCTATGAATATATACAGAATGTTATAAGATTATATGCCCATAAGATGGTAGGAAAGACTTTCCTGAAGTAAAGTTTCTAAGGAAGCTTTAGCTTATTTATTGAATTTAGCAGGATACTAGCACAGCAGTTATGCTTAATGAATGCTTGAACAAATAATGAATGAATGTGTTGATGTATAAAGTAGAAATAAGGCATAGTGGATCTAGAAGAACATTTGAGACACAAAGAACACTGTGTACCAGGTAAAATTCTTTTTGCACAAAATAAAGAGAAAAATATCATAAAATGCAATATTATAATAAGTATTCCATTATATTTTTTATGCTATAAGTTTGTATGAGTAGCTAAGATTTGACATGCTTATACATGATGCAATCCTCACCTTATAAAAGCAAAAATGAATATAAAACTGCTTGTAGTGATCACTTCCTATTGTCCATTCCCTTTATTCCCCATATTTTCTTCCTAATAGAATCTTTCTTCTTATTTTCATTAATGTGTATTTATTTTTGAGAGAGAGAGAGACAGAGACACAGAGTGTGAGCAGGGGAGTGGCAGAAAGAGAGGGAGACACAGAATCCAAAGAAGGCTCCAGGCTCTGAGCTGTCAGCACACAGCTCAATGCAGGGCCGGAACTCATGAACCTGAGATCATGACCTGAGTCGAAGTCAGACGCTTAACGAACAGAACCACCCAGGAGAACCTAGAATCTTAATTTTTTAAGTTTATTGATTTTTAAGAGAATGAGGGTAGGGCCAGAGAGACATAGAGAGAGAGAATTCCAATCAGGCTCTGCACTGTCCAATACAGGGCTTGAGCTCATAAACCATGAGATCATGCCCAAACCGAGAGCTGGACACTCAAATAACTGAGCCAGCTAGGCTCCCCCTAGAATCCAAATTTTGATCAAATATCCAACCATACATCATATGGCTCACAAATTTATATATATATATAAATATATATATTTATATATATTTATATATATATAAATAAAACTAGTATATATTTACTGACTAGAATGGATTTTGATAAACTGACACCATTATATTTCTCTACATTATATTTCTCTTAGTTCTTAGTTTAAGAACTAAGTTTTAGGTTAACTGGTGGTCAGTATGTTAAAATGATTATTATCAAGGGATATTACATAAGACTTAATGTGACCCAATCATATTGATGTGAAGGACTCTATTTTATGAATTGGAAGAGATATCTTCCTCATTTTGGGAAAATAAAATCATAAGCTTGAATCACATCATTTGGCACTTTAATATTTGACTTTCTCTGAAGCAAAATAAGGCTTTAGTAAATGGAAAAAAGATATTATAACTGAAATGGTCAATTGACCACTGATTTTCGGAACACGGGAATTCCTAGCAAAGTTGGTAAGATTGCTCAATGGTGTGAGTATATTAAGTCAAACCTTAGCTGGAATGGACACATGAAAAAACGGAAGAAGTATTGGCAATAAAATGTGTATAAATTTCTTTTGATGACTTTTACTGTTTAAAAGTGCAGAGAAATGGGCAGTCATGGGTCAATAGAGTCTTTTGTTGTTTTTGTTGTTAATTGATATAGAGGTGATAACAGCTTGTTTAAACACTGATGAAAATGTTCCTGTAGAGAAGAGAAAAACTTCTTAAATGAGCTTTTGGAGGGAAGGGGATATGGATTATTCATTTCTAAAACTTCCCACTGCCTCACAGTAATTCTCAAAATAGATACATAATAAACTCTATGTTGCATTCCATTTGCTGATATATAATTGCTAGTCCATACTTGGTATGATTAACATTTGAATTTGAATTAGAAAGAGCATGTATATTATGTTGACAGTACTAGGATAGCAACTTGTCATCATGATAAATAGCTAGTCTTTGATTAGCCATTAGAAAACAAACATTATATATTATATAGAACAATAGAGTTTTAAAATAGCTCTATTTAAATAGAAACTTGAAAAGAGTAAGTGACTTTAAAAAAAATCTTATGGGTTTCTTAGGGGGTATAAGAAATAGAAATGTTCTTTTTAGAGACTTTTCTTCTGGGAACTAAGGCTTCCTGTGGTGATCTACAGGTAGGAAATGATTGAGTTGTAACCACACTGTAAGTTAATCTACGAATGCTAACATCAGAACACAGTTTATCAGATTCTTCGGGTCAGTGACAGAGACCAAAACATGCCTGTCTTCATCACCTGAAGCATTAATGACAGTTAACTTTATCACTTTACACTCCCTACTTGAATTAGGACAGACACTACTAATTAATTTTCAGAATCTATCTTCTTCAGTTCTACAATATTTCCCAGGGAATGGTAATGTGTGCATAACCCTAATCTCCAATGCACTGCCAGTTTACTCGGTTAGCATAGCAGATGGCATGAAGTTAAAAATGGAATAAGAGATTAGCTTGGTCAAACACCCTAAACTTTGTAATTAAAAAGAATCTTCTGGAGATTAGCTTCGAAAATGTTTTGGTGCCAGATGATTAATACTACTCTTAAAGTGGGCTTTAAAATTATTTTGTGATCTGCACAATTTAATAATATAAAACATGAGATTAAAGTAATAAAACTCTCAACATATATTGCCAAATTGGACTATACAGTCCTAATAATTGCAATAGTATAAATAACAACAACAACAACATTGTCTAAAGTGTTCAGTCCCCTTACCAAAGACCAGGAACTAAGTTGTATAGACAGAACTCGTGTCACTTCTCACCACCACTCTGTGAAGTAGATATTATTATCATTCCCAATTTACTGATGTAAAAAAGCTAAGATTTAAAAAAGTGAGGTAACTAAACTAAGTTTACCCAGCTCCAAAGTGGTATATACGGAATTCTCGAACAGTCTGCCTCTCTTGCCCATAATGCATTACATTGCAGTGCGGGTAAGGGCAGCCCATATTTACAATGATTGTCCTGAAAAGCTCACTTTTTTCCTTCCCAATATAAATGCTTCTTGAAAGAAAAGTAAGATACCTTCAGCTTGTAATACCTTACATTCACTTTGAACTTTCATACTTTTGATATTTTGTCAGTCAGAGTAAGAAACCCCCATCTCCAATAGAGCCTATACCCAGTTCCACTGCTATTCTATACCTGGGTATATTGTAGGAAAAAAAATCTTACTCTCAAAGCAAAAAGGAAAAAAAAGGAAAGAACAGAATTTGGGTATCAGGAAAACAAAGTAATTAAGACTTCTTTGACCTTTTATGACTTTTAAATTGCACTGTCTTAAATATGTTGTTAATGTAACAAAATGCTTGTGTTACATTTATTTGTTTTGAGTCTCCTACTATACTTTTATTATACATTGCTTATAGTTATGAGTGAGCCAAGATCACAAGATTGGGAGTGGAGCATGTCTAAATAAAAGACTATAGGTATGAGTAGTATTTTGTCAAGGATCTAACTAGACTTTTCAATAGCTGAATTTTCTTTAATTATAATATTAGAATAATATTATATTTAGTACATGATTCCAAATTTGTTTCATTTGTAATATTTACTCAAACATTAACTGAGAGACTCTAAAACATAAAGTATGTATTAAATAGGTTACACATTCATATGTATGCATATATGTGTATGCATTTATATGCATATTGGTATATAGTATAGTATTTGTCAAAGGACCAGTAAGTGTGATTAAGATGGCTACAAAGATCTCTTAAGTTCAAGGTAGGAATAGGTATTATTTATACCAATCTAAGCGACTGATTGATTGATAATGGCCTTCTGACTTTGGTGCAATTCTAAGAAGGATACAAGTGTGATACTGGGTTTGATGGGAAAGAGATCCCTCCCTGGGGAAAAAGGGAAACATAGTAGTAAATATATACAGCATGAAATTTTTATTCTTTTAGACTTCAGAATAAAACCTTGCTAATACATAAATATACTTTTCATCAAATACACAAACAGTATATGGTAGAAAGTATATATGGGGTGCCTGGGCGGCTCAGTCAGTTAAGCATCTGACCCTTGATTCTGGCTTACGTCTTAATCTCAAGACCTGTGACTTTGAGCCCTACGTGGGGCTCTGTATGGACAGCGTGAACCCTGCTTGGGATTCTGTCTCCCTCTCCCTGCCCCTTCCCTGCTTGCTCTCTCTCTTTCAAAATAAATAAAAATAAACTTAAAAGAGAGAAAGTATGTATGAAGTACATTTCTTCAATTCATATAAGGACAATGCATGAAAAGCTTCAGTCTTTTAATACATACATATATTTTTTAATAAAGCAATAGACATTAAGAAAACCTTAGACATATAAAATCACATCCTTCTATATTCCCTCCTAATTATCTAGTAAAATCATGTACTTAAAGGAGGAATTCAAAATATACTTTAGATTAATTTTCTTATTTATAGCTCACATCTCAGAACTATTAAATCTAAAAGCATGTTGAAAAACCTTAAGTGCATGTATTACTCTGAAAATGGTTGCTAAAATTTGCATTTGATTATGCTAAAATGGATGTTATGGCTAGTTTTGTGCACTCGCTGCAAAATTTAAGTTTTAAGAAGTATTTTAATGTATCCACATGCCCTAGAGCTAAGCCAAGGAAATAGGGAATAAGTAGAGAAAATACAGTTTAAGTATTTTATTTTAAAATTTCCTCTGCATTAAAATTACAATTTTACTTGAGAATATACTAAGTAGCCAGTATTTTCTTCTTTAACTCAAGCTTAATCCATACAAAATATTAACATCAATTCTGTTGTATTTTGAATCTCTTATCATTTAAGTAAGGAAGTATTGTAGGTAAATTGCTCATCATAATTCGGTGCTTGACTTAAAGAAACAAATTAAGCCGGATTTTAAAAAGTGTCACACCTTTCACTTCCATAACATTTTATAGTTGTTTAAAATCTTTCCTTCTCTTTTTACTTATGATTATTTAGTCTCATTATTATGGAGTATTTAATGAGTCCTCAGAACAAAATATAATTTCCCTTTTTAATAAAAATGGAATTTTTATACAGAGTAGCATAATTAAAATGTCATTATTTCCTGTAACACTGATTTCAGCTGGCAACAGGTTCCTTGTACTCGTTTTCAAATTATGAATTCTCTTTTCTATAGAGAATATGCATGTGTATACGTCAGAAAAAGCAAAACTCTAAATTGATATTATTGCAAACTATGCTGGTTTCTTTATTTTTTTTATTTTTATTTTTATTTTTTTATTTATTTCTAGGAGAGAGAGAGTGAGCAGGGGAGGGTCAGAGAGAGAGGGAGTCACAGACTGAAACAGGCTCCAGGCTCTGAGCGGGCAGTCAGCACAGAGCCCGACGCGGGGCTCGAACCCACGAACCGCGAGATCATGACCTAAGCGAAAGTCGGACGCTTAACCGACCGACTAAGCCACCCAGGCGCCCCTGATTGGCTCTTCTAAATTTGTAGGAAGGTAGCCCATACCCCAGACCTTTTTTCTTCTTTAATCAGGTTATTACAAATAGTGATTTCAAGGGACTTAATCTCTTAAATTAGGTAGTTAAACTATCTTAGATGTCTTGCTATAGAGAGATATATTAAAACTAAAACATAGCAAAGAAAATTAGGAAACACGTTTTAATTAAAAGTAAGAAGAAACTGTATTTTGTTATCCATATTTCTGTTTTCAAATATTATATTCTGAGTTCACTATAATGTTTATGGTTACATATAAACTATGTTTACTTAAATATTTATTTTATGCCAAGATTCTCATACTTAGAAAATATATTCTATGGACATACACCTAAGTTAGACTTAAATAATAGCCTAGCCCTAAAAAATCTGTCTCCTTTTGGAAAGGGAAAGATACCTGAATGAATGCATAATTACACCATTTCAAAGAGATGTCTTTTTAGCATGTTTAGAATGTGCATAGATTTAGTAAAACCACTGAAGAAATCTTGTATATGATGTTTTTAATGGAAAAGAGCTCAGAAAATCAAAGCATATTGTGATGTTTATAGTATTCTTGTATATCACTGGCATACAAGCAGTTATTTGTTTTTCTTATCACTTTGCCAGAAATTGCTATGTGCTACCGTGAGCAAAAATTAATCAAAAATTATATTTTGAATTCTGCCTCTAAATACATTATTTTATTAGATTATCACTGAGAATAAAGTAAGAGGAGATGTGGCATTAACTATGTGTGAATTTTTCTAAATCCAGTTGCTTAATATAAGGAAAAACGTGTTGTGAGTCGGTATTGGTCATATGAGTTGAAAATAGCAGTTTCATAAGCAAGGCTAACAGAAGGAAAAATAATTTCAACAAAGAAAATAAAATTTCTATTTAATGATGCTTTTTACACAACCCAATTCTTTATTAAAACTGTTAAATACTTTATCTAGTATTTCTGATATATTTCTATTAAATACACCATTGATTTTATACCAGTGCTTAGTCATTGCACCTAGTAAGTTTAAAAAATGTCAAATTAACACTTAAGAAATTATGACTTATAACATATAATTGAATTATATATGATATAATATATAGTCCTTTTCAGTATTTAAACATTCCCTCTTAGGTATATCCCCTGATTCTGTAGGCATAGAGCTTTCACATTTCTTTTTTCTTTTAACCCCCTTCAAAACAAAAGGAATGTGTGACCTTTCATAACCATGAGGAGGCAGAGTATGAGATGGCTGCTGTGTTTGCTCCTATGAACTAATACTCACTTGGTCTTAGGACTTCTCCTTGGAGAACATGGTCTTTACCTTTTACCTTTGGACTCAAAGCTGAGATCCATTTTGGATTTTTCATGTGATTCTGACCTTCTGCCACTCTACTACTCATCCCTCTGCAGCCCCTTAAGAGGGCAAGTGGTATTTGTGGTCCCTTGCATACCACTTGCAAGCCATGGGGAACCCAGGTTCATCTCTCTAAGCATGTTCTACTATCACCAAGACACTCATGTCATGTTGTAATTGTTCTTTGACAGGCTTCCAGCCTTCCCAATAACCAGGGAAGTATGTGACTCTGTCTGCTGTTCTCTAACCTTCCATAATTTCTAACCTTCTCCTTCCCCACCTCCCCATACATTTGGACTCAGACATTGGACTGAACTACCTTACCCCTAATAACTGCTGCCTCGTAGGCTGGAAAAAACGAGTTTGCCATGTTTTACTACCTTCATTCCTAATTCTCTTTACATTGAAAATATAGTGAAACTATCTGATCTAATTATCATCTAAATTTTGTATTCCTTAGTCAGCAAGTTTGGAACCCAACTGAATATCTGTTAGGAGTTTGAATACAGAGATTAAATTTTAGGCTGTAATTAATTATCCATGTATGTAATTTAGTTAACTGAATTTAATTATTAAAACTCTCCCCACAATTTACTAAGAAAGTTGTCTCATGGAAAGGAAGAGGTAAATACAATTTTAATATCGAATATTACTACACCAAAAATAATTGACTACATTCTCTGAATCATTTTTTATATATGAGATTATTTTTGTAACCTTTACCAAGAAAAGAAAATGAATGTGTGACTATCAAATTTTGCTTAAATGACACTTGAGTATGGGATTAATATCCTGTCCAGCGCAGATTTTATTCTTTAGAGTAAATTTATTTGGGATGCGTGTTAAAGGAAGTATTTTTTTAAGCCACAAAAACACAATTTGATTTAATTTTGAAGGATTCCTATCAATCAAACTACAAGTTTTCATAATATGGCATAAATTCAAAGAACCCAAAAGTCATATTTTTTTTTTCCTTTGTGAAAAATTTTGGAGGAGTGACAAGTTTTCCTACAATTAATGTTCCACTTAAGTTCACATTGACATTAGTTCATGGCCAGAGCACAGAGACCCTGTGCAATTTTCTTTAGGGACCAAGAGTGTGAAGGATCATATGTATACTTATAAAGGAGAGAGATTATTAGTTTTAAAACCCTCACTGACAATCCATATCTGATTAACAGAAAGTAGACAGTTGATTTAAGTAGAGTCTACTTTGAACATTTAAATGAATAGGTGTGGCTACTCAGAGTTCTGGGTGGCAGAAAAGATAATGTAATTTCATAAAGGGGTTACTTCTTACAGATGACTGTCTCTTGTATGAAGTATGATGCTGGAAAAAATAATGAATGCACCTTGTATAAATCTGGATGGAGTGACTCTAAAGAGTCTAGTTTCTAGCCTATTTTTGAATTGAATATGATCCATGAAACACTCTATGGTAGACACTCTGCAGATTGATGCAGTACTTTGTGCTAAAAATAAGACAAAATCCATTCAGTGTATTTTCCTACAAGTATTACCATTTGGGCACCTGCACCACAATCCCCTGTAGTATTTACTAAAAATCCACATTCCTAGGTCGTAGACAAGGCCTACAAAAAACAGACTCTTCAAGGCCCAAGAATCTGCACTAAAACAAGCACAAGCAATTTTTAGATAAACCCAAGTTGGAGAATGTCTTTCTTATACAAACCTTTGTATGCAAGAGAATTAACTTAGTAGTTGTTTCATTCATTCCTTGAGGTAAAGATTTAACTCTTCTGGTTTAAAATCTCATTTTTGAGATAGAAAGAGGGGGAAAGAAAGAGAGAGAGAGATCCAAATTTTGTTAACAAAGAGGCTAACTAAGCAGCATAATTTTAGGTAAAACAACATTTTTCTATTGTCTGAAATATAGTTAAGTACAAATGGAAAAATATTTCACAATTATTGGACACCTACCAAATGCTAAGCACAGTGTTTTGTACTTATATTGTATTCTAATTTCATAACATTTATGAGGTAGATGTTATTAACATTGCAATAACTGGTGAGGAGATTAAGATGAACACACAAATAAGATGTTGTTGCCTTCTCCCTAGTATACCTCTGCTCCCAAGTCCTCTGCCATTCTCACTCAGCTAAAAAGTTATCTACTTTAAAACTAAACTCTTCCAATAAGACATCATGATCCATCTCTTTCCAGTGTCTTTCTTCAGACATGTCTCTTATAAAGCACAGTCATAGCTATGAAAACATGCTACATATCACCAATCATCAGAAAAATGCAAATCAAAGCCAGAGATCATCTTAAACCTATCCAAATGGATAAAATCAAAAAGACAGGAAGTATCAAGTGTTACCAGGAATCTTTTTGCACCATTGGTGATAATTAAGTTGGCACAGCCACTCTTGAAAATAGTTTGCAGGTTTCTCAAAAACATTAAAAAAAGAAATACCATATGACCCAAGTAATTCAACCACTGGGTATTTACCCCCAAAAAACAAAAATTATAATTCAAAATGATATATGCACCCCTATGTTTACTGAAGCATTATTTATAACACCAAAGATACAAAGGCATCCCAAATTTCCAATGATAGATGAGTGGATAAAGAAGATGTGACATATATATGACACAGTCATAAAAAAGAGATCTTGACAATTGCTACAACATGGATGGAGCATATTACGCTAAGTTACATAAGTTGGACCAAGAAAACAAGTATCATATGGCTTCACTCATATATGGAAACTGATAAAACAAGTGAATAAATAAACAAAGAGCAGAATCAGACCTATATATACAGAAAACAAACTGGTGGTTTGCCACAGGGAAGGGGAGTGAGGGGATGGGCCAAATGAGTGAACAGGGGTGGGAGATACAGGCTTCCAGTTATGAACTTTTAAGTCAGTGGAATAAAAGGCACAGTATAGGGAATACGGTCAATGATATTATAACAATGTTGTATGGTGACAGGTGATAGCTACACTTGTGAGCACAGCATAATGTACAGAGAAGATGAATCACTATGCTGCACACCTGAAATGAATGTAACATTGTGTGTCAACTATACTCAAATTTTAAAAGTTTAAAAACTAAAAATAATAATAGAATAAAATAAAAAGTAGTCATATGTCATCACTGGGCAGGTTTCAGTGCTAATGTCTGTTCTTACATCTGTTTCTTCTAGAGATGATAAATTCTTTGTGGACAGGGATTTGTCCTAATTTATATTGTTGCTGTCTTCTGAACACAGCAGAGGGAACATTTTACAAGTTACATTCTGAAGCACTCTTAAGACATGCTAGATATATGCGAATTAAGATGACTAATTTTTTGGCTTTCAGTTCAGAGGAGGCATAGGTGTGAATGTCTTTGGTCTTCCCGAATCCGGGTTCATCTGATAGCAGTTGCCTCCGCCATGCCACCTAAGTTCAACCTCAATGAAATCAAAGTCGTATACTTGAGGACTGGTGGGTAAGTCAGTGCCTTTTCTGCCCTGGCCCCGAGGATTGGCCCTCTGAGTCTGGCTACAAAATAGGATGGTGAAGGAATTGTCAAGGCAACTGGTGATTGGAAGGGTCTGAGAGTTACATGGAAACTGACCATTCAGAACAGACAGGCCCAGATTGAAGTGGTACCTTCTGCCTCTGCCTGATTATCAAAACTCTCAAGGAACCATCAAGAGACAGAATAACTCAGAAACACATTAAGCATGGTAGAAATCTCATCAATTTGATGAGATTGTCAACATTGCCTGACAGAGGCAGCATTGATCTTTAGCCGGAGAACTCTCTAGAACCATTAAAGAGATCCTGGGGACTGCGCCACTGTGGGCTGCAGTGTTGATGGCCGCCATACACATATGACATCATAGATGACATCAATAATGACGTAGTGGAATGCCCAGCTAGTTAAGAACCGCAAAGATAAATATTTCAATATTGACAGCCAAAAGAAAAAAAAAAAAAGATGATTGGCTTAATATATTTAATTAAAAGCACACAGTTGCATGAACAATAAACATCTACTCTTCCAAACAAAGAAACAAACAAACAAACAAAAAAGCCAGTAGTGCCCATAGAAAGGAAGGATAGAAGACATTTCCAAAAATTCTGTTGTTTTTTTTTTTTTTGAGTTGCAAAAGTCCCTGACTAAAAATAGAGGTCTTCTCAAGGGAGCTAATTTGTGATCCCATGTGTGTCTTCATCAGGTTACAATGGCTTCAAGCTAAAAATGAAAGTGACACTATTTGGGCATGAAATTGATGTATAGCTTTATAAAGTACAATAAATAGTTCTCATTTAAAATTTCCCAGGGGTTTCACAGATAGAAAAATTTTAATAGGTATATTGTGCTCTTCAGTTCATTACTAGTCTCCTGGTATAGATAGGTTCAAGTGGAACAGAAAAAGAAGCATATATCACACAGTATTCCCTTATGTTTAGTACCATGTACAAAAACAAGCACAGAGACTGTTTTCTACTTGGGAAGATGATTCTTAAAGATTCTCTGACTGTAAAAATCTCCTTTCCTGGACTGTCTACTTAATCAGATGTTCACAGTCTTAGACTTTTTGGGATCAAGAACAAAAGTCACATTTAGGGTTATTCACTGTTAAAACTGCTAAAGAATGTCTAAGGTCATCTATATTCAGCTGCTCCCTATCTTATAGATAAATATACTGACTCTCAAATTTATTTAAGTAGAGAGCATAAATACTTACACCCTGATGATAGTAGTCTGATCACTTTCAATCTATTGCTCCTTATGTCAAACTCCACTAGTCTTCTTTTTTTTTTTTTTACGCTATTTCTATTTCTATTTCATTATGACATAACAAGCATTTGTGGATTTCCCAGAAGAGTCTACATATAAATCCTAAATGGTCAAGAAGTAAGATACCACTGGGTGAGGACATCTCAAATCCACATAAAGATTTGACTAAAATATCTAGTATGACATAGAAGAAAGCTAAAATATATTTTGCCTATTTGAATTTGTAACACATCTTCATTTATCAGGCATTAGAGATTCATAGAATATCATATCTGAAAAGGATTCTAGAAATTATCACAGATTTTAAATAATAATAATTCATGTAGGTTACATTAGAAATACAAAAGTCATATAATTTAATTTTGAAAGATCACAAGACAATCTCAAATACTAACACTCCATCTCAAAAACAACACTAGTTAATGAATTCAGAAATATTCAGGATACAAAATTAATATGCAAAATCCTACTGTATTTCCATATACTAATAACAAACACAGAAATTAAGAAAGCAACCCCATTTATAATTGCATCAAAAAGAATAAAATAGGGGCGCCTGGGTGGCTTAGTCGGTTAAGCGTCTGACTTTCACTTGGGTCATGACCTCGCGGTTCGTGAGTTCGAGCCCCGCGTCGGGCTTTGTGCTGACTGCCAGCTCAGAGCCTGGAGCCTGTTTCAATCTGTGACTCTCTCTCTCTCTCTGACCCTCCCCTGCTCACGCTGTCTCTCTCTCTCTCCTAGAAATAAATAAAAAACATTAAAAAAAATAAAAAAATAAAAAAAAAACAAAAAGAATAAAATATCTAAGAATAAATTTAACCAAGGAGGTGAAAGACCTGCACACTGAAAACCATGACATTAAGGAAAGAAATTGAAGAAGGTACAGACAAGTGGAAAGATAATCCATGTTCATGAGCTGGAAGAATTAATATTGTTAGAATGTTCATACTACCCAAAGCAATTTACAGATTCAACTAATCCCTGTCAAAATTCCAACAGCATTTCTCATAACACTAGAACAAACAATCCTAAAATAGTATGGAAACACAAAACACCCTTAATCGCCAAAGCAGTCTTAGTAAGAAAAGGGGCACCTGGTTGGTGCAATCAGTTATGCATCCAACTCGTGATCAGGTCAGGTCATGATGTCACAGTTCATAGGACTGAGCCCAACACAGGGCTATGTGCTAAGACTGTAGAGCATGCTTGGGATTTTCTCTTCCCATTTCTCTCTGCCTGTCTGCACCCTCCTCTCTCTCTCTCAAAATAAGTAAATAAATAAATAAACTTAAAAAAAAAGAAAGAAAAACCTAGAGGTATCACGATCTCTGATTTCAAACTATATTACAAAATTGTAGTAACCAAAACTATACAAAATTGTCATAAAAACAGAAACATACATCAATGGAACAGAATAGAGAGCTCAGAAAAAAACTCATTCATATATTGTCAATTAATAACCTAGAGGTATCACGATCTCTGATTTCAAACTATATTACAAAATTGTAGTAACCAAAACTATACAAAATTGTCATAAAAACAGAAACATACATCAATGGAACAGAATAGAGAGCTCAGAAAAAAACTCATTCATATATTGTCAATTAATTTATGACAAAGGACCAGCAATGTGGAAAGGACAATCTCCGTAAAAACAGAAACATACATCAATGGAACAGAATAGAGAGCTCAGAAATAAACCTATTCATATATTGTCAGTTAATTTATGACAAAGGACCAGCAATGTGGAAAGGACAATCTCTTCAATATATAGAGTTGGAGAAACTGGAAAGTTATATGCAAAGAATGAAACTGGAACACTATCTTACACAATACACAAAAATTAGCTCACAATAGAATGAAGACTTGAATGTAAAACCTAAACCTTAAAACTCATAAGAAAAAAAATAGTAAGCTCTTTGCCTTAACCCTTGACAATATTTTTTTGAGTTTGACACCAAAAGCAAAGACAATAAAAGAAAAAATAAACAAGTGGTAGTATATCTATATAAAAGTTTCTGCAGAGCAAAGGAAACCATCAACCATTTGAAAAGACAACTGACTGAGTGGGAGAAAACTTTTGCAAATCATATATCTGATAATGGACTAATTTCCAAAATATACGAATAATTCATACAATTCAATAGAAACAAACAAACAAAAATCAAATGATCAATAAATTAATAAATGGTCAGAGGATCTTGGGACACCTGAGTGGATCAGTCAGTTGAGTGTCCAACTTTGGCTCATGTCATCATTTTACGGTTTATGAGTTCGACTGCACATTGGGCTCATTGCTGTCAGCACAGATCCCGCTTGGGACCTTCTGTCCTCCTCTCTCTCTGCCTCTCCTCCACTGTCCTCTCTTTCCCTCTCTAAAATAAATAAAACATATAAAAATAAATAATAAAAAGTGGACAAAGGGTCTGAATAGACATTTCCCCAAAGGTATATAGATAACCAACAAGCACATCAAAAGATGCTCAACAGCACTGACCATCAGAGGAACACAAATCAAAACCACAATGAGATAGCAACTCGTACCTGCTAAGATTGGTTATTAAAAAAAGAAATAACAAGTGTTGGTGCAGATGTGGAGAAAAGGCAACACTTGTGCACTGTTGGTGGAAATGTAAATTGGAGCAATCACCATGGAAAACAGTATGGAGATTTCTCAAAACAGTAAAAATGGAACCACCATATACCCAGCAATATCACTTCCAGGTTTTATCTAAAGAAAACAAAAACATGAATTCCAAAAGATATATGTACCCTCATGTTCTTTACAGGATTATTGACATATAGCCATGACATGGAAACAGCCTAAACGTTTATCAATGGATGAATAGAAAAAGAAAAATATATATAATATAAATATATGCTATATTATTTATGTAATGATGTATTATTTGGCCTTAGAAAATAATGAAATCTTGACATTTGTTGTTTTTTAATTTTTTCAATATTTGCTTTTTTATTTTTGAGAGACAGGGAGAGACAGAGTATGAGCAGGAGAGGGGCAGAAAGAGAGGGAGACAGAATCCAAAAGAGGCTGCAGGTTCTGAGCTATCAGCAGAGCCTGATTTGGGGCTCGAACTCATGAACCACAAGATCATGACCTGAGGAGAAGTCAGATGCTTAACTGACTGAGCTACCCGGATGCCCCAACATTTGTGGGTTCTTTTAATGTTTATTTATTTATTTTGAGAGAGAGAACACACATGAGTGGGGAAGGGGCAGAAGAAGAGGAGAGAGAGAATTCCAAGCCAGCTCCACACTCAACATGGAGCCCCATATGGAGCTCAAAGTCAGGAGTGTGAGATCATGACCTGAGCCAAAATCAAGAGTCAGACGCTTAGGTGCCCTGAAGTCTTGCCATTTGTGACACCGTGAATGGATCTCAAAGGCATTACATTAAGTGAAATACATCAGACAGAGAAAGACAAATACATTTATATGTGGAATCTATATAAAAAAAATACAAAATTGGAGCATCTCAGTACAAAGAATAAATGGTGGTCACCATAGGTGGCAGTGGAGAGGGGCATAGGCAAAATAGGCAAAAGTGGTCAAAAGCTATTAACACTTCCAGTTATAAAATAATTAACTCCTGAGGATGTAACTAATTAACTACAGTTAATAATACTGTCTTGTATATCTTGAATCAGATCTTAAATATACTCATCATAAGGAAAAACAACTTATAACTATATAGTGATCGATGTTGACTAGACTTACTGCTATATACACAAATAGAGAATCATTATGCTCTAAGCCTGAAACTAGTGTGTTAGAGTGTATGTTGATTATACTTTATTCTTTTAGAAGGAAGAATATAAATAAATCATATAACTTAATTTGGAAGAATACAAAACAACCTCAAAATGTTTTAGGTTTTGTGGTGACTGGGTGTGTCAGTCAGTTAAACCTCTGACTCTTGATTTCGGCTCAGGTCATGATACCAGAGTTGCGGGACAGAGCCCCGCATTGGGCTCCACACTGAGCATGGAGCCTGCTTGAGAGTCTGTTTTTCTCCCTCTGTCCCTCTCTCCTGCTTGTGTGTGCTCTCTCTCTCTCTCTCTTTCTCTAAAAATAAATAAAATTAAAAATATTAAAAATGCTTTAGGTTTTCAAAAATGGCTGAGAGGTAAAATCAATTCTCCTCACTAGTTAATGTAGTAAAGAAAAATAATGTTATTGAGACTGTGCATTAAATAACTGTAAAAAAGAAAGTTTAATTTAGTAAAAACTCTGTATTTTTTAATGTTTATTTTTGAAAGAGAGAGAGACAGACAGACAGACAGAAAGAGAGAAAGAGAAAGTGGGGGAGGGGCAGCGACAGAGAGGGAAACATAGAAGCAGGGCCCAGGCTCTGACCTATCAGCACAGAGCCAAATGTGGATCTTGAACTCAGGAACCATGAGATTATGACCTGAGCCAAAGTCAGAGGCTTGACCTACTGAGCCACCCAGGTGCCCCAAATTCTGTATTTTAAGAACAATACATGTAGTCAAAGATTTATTTTATCAACCACTTAGATGTGATTGGTCACATCTGTTTTCTGTTTTTATTATGGATCGGTTTGTATGTAAACACATCTTGGTCAGTATTTGAAAATGGTAGTAGTGTTTGCTAGAAGTAGTCAATCAGTGTGATCCACTTCCTTCCACCATCATAACAGACCACTTACTTTGTTCAGCTGTCTATCCCATTCAGTGCAGTCCCTGTGACTCAGAAAAACAGGCCTTACCCATAACTCCATAAATAAACCCTACTTAGGATAGGCTGGTCAAGAGAATCCCAACCCCCTCATCAGCAATATTAGTGCAGGGGCACTGGCATAAATCAAGCAGATCCCATAATTCCCTGGCAATGTTTATTTGCTCAGAGTTAGGTGCATGATCTATGTTGATCCAGTCAGTTCCAACAAAAGAACTTATATTCCATGCTTCAGGGGAAGCTTTCTCTGTCTTCTGCTGAAGGTGAACAAGGAAGCTTTCTGCCTCAGTTGCTTCCTGCAGTCATATTATGGCTCTGAGGAAAGCCTACCTCAGAGCAAATACAACATGTATTGGTATAGCACCGAATAGACAAATAAAGGGAAATACAAACAAATTAATTCAGGGCTCAATTATGTCTTGTAGTGTCCCAACCTTCAGACTGTTTAATACATCTTTGTGTTTAAGACAGAGTTGTTTTAGTGTGGCCCATCGCTAGCAGATCAGCATCACCTGAGAAACTGATAAAGATGTGAATCTGGGTCCCATCCCAGACCAACTGGATCAGAAACTTAGAGTGCTGTCTATAGATATGTGTGGGCTGTACAAGATCTCCGTGGCGTTTTCAAGTGCATCAAAGGTTAAGAGGCATTAATTTGAATATGAACCACTTTTGAGTCAAGATTTCTATTAATCATAGTCAAATGTATCCCAAATAATAAAAAAAGGCCAATCATTTCTATCAAACAGGCCGTTTATACATAGGTAGTTGCCAAAATAATGCTATTTTTAAAAAATAATTTTAAATAAATTTTCATTAATTTTAATCAAACCTATTTAAGAAACCACAGTTTAAAATTATGCTATACATCTATATTTTTAATCCATAAATATTCCTTTCATTCAATGAACAAAAAGAAATACATATATATGTATCATGCATATTTCACTAAATTATAGGAGGTAAGAAAGATATGTTGACCCCCACTTCTGGCACATATCACAGACCTCCTAAAACCCTTAAAATATCCTGAGTCATGGGAGTGCTGGGAGCTTTCTTTTTTCCTTTTATCTTTTTATAATAAAGTGACTAGGTATACATGTGGAAGAGGGTTGGTCACCAGAAAAATCAAAACCTTATTAGAAGCTTGGAATTTCAGCACCACTTCTATCCTCTGGGAGGGACAGAAGGCCTGGTGACTGAGTTAATAACTGATCAAATCCATGTGATGAAGTCTCCACAAAAATCCATAAACTATGAGGTTCAGAGAGCTTCTGGCTTGAAGAACATTTCCATGTGTGGGAAAGATGGTGTATCCTGACTCATCAAAGACAGAAGCTCCTGGGCTTAGAATCCTTTTGGACCTTGCCTTCTTCCAGATGTTCATCTGTATCTTTTATCATAGCCTTTATAATAAGCTGGAAAAGCATAAGTCATTGTTTCCCTGAGTTCTGAAAGCCACTACGCAATGTAGCCAACCTGAGGAGTGAATCATGGGAACCCTCAATATTTAGCTAAGTTGACACAGTGTGGGTAACTGAGGGATCTACTACTTGTAACTGACATGTAAAATATGACAGTCTTATGGGCCTGACCCCTTAACCTATGAGGTCTGTACTGACTTGGTTGTTAGGACTGTTGGACCCCAGAGTGTCTGGAGAGATGGAAAATTGTTTGGTATGAGAAAAAAAAAAAAAACCCTACATATTTGGTGATAGAAGTGTTCTGGTTTGAATAAAGAGAAACCATAGTATCCTTATAGTAGACATGTTTGTTTCTTACTAGTCTATCATGAATAATCTAAATCTAGTAGTTAAAAATACATTATCACAACCATCATTAGGAAGAACACCAATCTTGAGAATCAATACACAGAAAACATACTTTTTTTAAATTTTTTAAAATGTTTTATTTATTTCTGAGAGAGAGAGAGAGAGACAGAATGAGCAGGAGAGGGTCAGAGAGAGAGGGAGACATAGAATCTGAAGCAGGCTCCATGTTCTGAGCTAGCTGTCAGCACAGAGCCTGACACGGGGCTCGAACCCACAAGCTGTGAGATCATGACCTGATCTGAAGTCGGACGCTTAACTGACTGAGCCACTCAGGCACCCCATCAAGTGAAACATTCTAGAATGGACACTGATGTCATGTGTGCAAGTATGTATATTTGTATATATGGTATATATTTTTTCTCTAAAGAGACTTAAATTTGAAGAAATTGAAGTACTATATTTTTACATTTTAAAAAATTATATGGTTGATTATAGTTTCATTTGTGAAATTATAGGCCATTTTAAAAATTATAGAAATATATGCAATAAATATATTCTTATGCTCATCAGCTGGAAGACTTTTAAACACATGAACATTCAAATGTTAATGTTCTGTAATAGCTCCTTCTTATTATAAATTAAAATTAGTTACATCATCTTTATACTTAATAGCAAGTATCAATTTTAGAAATCCAATTTACTTTAAAACATCTTTTCAGACTCTATGCTAAAATTCTTTGAAGGTGTCTCCAGAGAAGGATGCTTTGCCATTAAAACCACCCAGTCTATTCACAGAACAGATGAAAGAGTCCTACATTCATATACTGATGCAGGACATACTAGAAAATCAGAACCAAGCTTTATATGCATCAGAACACAGTGTTTAATGTTCAATTTGATTAGTTTATAAAACAGGTCAAAGGAAAATTTTTGAAGTTTCAAAAAAAAACAAAAAAACACAACACTCTAGTAACAAAGTGCTCTGGTCAACTTCCCTGTCATGACTTCTTTGAAGGTGAGCTTACTTTGAATTGTTTTAAAATATTAGATTTTTCTTTATTATTAAAACTTTTTTTCCTAATATCCTGAAAACATAATCTTCTGAATCAATAAATCATACATGCCAATTATCTGAAACTTATTCTATTGAATTAGCCTAGGGAAGTGTGATCATGAAGAAACAAAGTGAACAGTCTATAATCTAACTTTTTACACATCAAATTATGGTATTCTGGCTCCATGGGAAAGACATTAAACTGGTATTCAGTTAACCCACTAAGTTCCACTGGATGAATCATTTGAATTCTTTTTTTTTTACTTTTTAAATGTTTATTTTTGAGAGAGCCAAAGAGAGACAGAGTGTGAGCAAGAGGGTGTAAGGGACAGAGAGAAAGGGAGACACAGAATGAAACAGGCTTCAGGCTCTGAGCTGTTGGCACAGAGCCCAATGCAGGGCTGGAACTCACGGACCACGAGATCATGCTCTGAGCCAAAGTCAGATGCTTAACCCACTGAGCCACCCAGATGCCCTGAACCACTTGAATTCTTAAGGCAAGTCTGCATAGCACCCCCATCTGGTCCTAATTTTCTAACAGCGTGAAAACAGAATGAGTACAATCACAAGGCCTGCCAAAACCATACATGGAGAGAAGAAATCGACATCATGATCAAATAAACAGGGATGAGCCAACTGTATTCATTGCCTAACACAGAGCAAGGTTTATAGAGATTTCACTGAATATCATTAGTACATGTGCATGGGTACATGGATGATTTAATAATTGCAGGAGGAATTAATCAACATATCAGTGGATCATAGTATGAGTAAGAAATTCACTGTCTAAGGGAAATTGTGAACTGAAGGGTGATTCTATAGATAAATCTAAAAGTATGAGCTTTCTCCATGTTTTAGAGCTCTCTTTCTTTAAATTCTCGGGGTATTTAATACTAATTCTCTGTAGTCTAACACTTCTCATCACTAAATATACTGATTTTGAATCATTATTCCCATCCCCATAGTTAATTGCATAATTGTTGGGAGCAGTTTCTGAACTCATAAGTTGAGAAAGAACTCCTTATGAGGTTAAGATAAGTTGCATGGACTCTTACCATCAGATGGTGACCAATATCCAGCCCCACTCAATTGTTTCTGCTTGAGCATCAACCCCCAAGGCATCTTGTTGATTGGTATTCGGAGTGACTTATTCTGGCCTTGATATGCTGATTGAACCTTGTGAAGGAACCTATTGTAGGAACTTCTTTTGTGATTATGAGAGCAAACATTTGTGTTTCCTGAAAAACCTGTTTTTCTTAATACTATCCCTTAAGCAAACAGCCTCTTGACCCCTGCTCACAAAGAACTAACTTTGCCTTTGCTATGCTAAAAACATTGTCTTTGTATGCTAGATACCTTCCTTCCCCATAAGATAAGCATCTAAACCACCTGCCTCAGTCACTATTGATAAAGGTTATGCAGGAGTCTTCTACAAATCTATGTTCTGGGAAATTCTTACATATCAAAGAAATGTGTCATCAGAAATCACTGTCTAAGGCAAATGCCACTTCTGTGCCATCCCCCAAACACTTCATTATAAAATAAAGTTGAGTCCCAGTCAGAGCATAGATGTCTGCCTGGTGACCAGGAAGATTCTCGGGGCTCTCTCATTTCTCCCTTGCTGACACCGTCCCGTCGTTCAGGGACCCCTGGACCAGCTGGAGCCGGCCTCCAGCACATAATATCTCCATGCTGAAGTGAAAATGGAGGGGAGAAGTCTTTGGCTCAGAAAAAAATGTGACCTTCTTAAAAGAGTGTGTGAAATGTATCTGAAATCATTTACACTCTACAATGTGCCAGATAACATATCTATCTTATCTCATTTAATCCTTAAAAAAAAAACAAACCCACTAAGATATAGTAATGATCACTCCATGTAATTTCACAAACAACCAAATCGGAACAGAAGAAAAAACAAAATTATACATGAACCTTGACTATTAACACCATAGTCCATGCTCTTTTAATCAAATTACTGGCTATACTGCAGTTTTGTTTTCTATGGTTTTGTTATTTGCAAGTAATAACTTTAACTAAACAAACTTCATTCCATAGCAAAACAAAATTAATAGCAGTAGCTACTGTGTAGCCATTAGCAACAATCTGCTGCATTTGAAAGGTTATGACTGAAGACATCCTATCACTGAAATTCAATAAAATTTATATTGTACTTCTAGAATAATTCTGTTTGATAGACCAATGGAACCATGCTAAAAACATGTGATCATCTTATCTTAATAAACTTATAGAGGCTCACAACTTCATAAAACAGTTTATTAATGTATTTACTTCCTACACTTGGAGAAGAATAGCAATTACTAAAAATGTTCTCATATTTGCATAGCCACCTAGACAGAATATAATTAACCAATGGATAAAAACCATCTTTAGTAAAAAACAATTAATGATAATATTACCTTAAATTTATAAAGCACTTTATAGTTTTCAAGGTGCTTTCATACACATTATGTCATTTAGCCTTTCAAGGGCCTGGTAAGAATGCCAGAGAAGATAAATTATTAACCTAGTTTTATGGGTGAGCAAAGTAAGGCTCAGAAAGATTAAGTATCTTACCTAATAACACAGATAGTTTTATGGTGATGCTTATATATTATTATTAAAGTCAAGTTTCTTTCTGGAATTTCTGGTGTTCTCTCTTTTAACTGCAATGATTTCACTATTTGCGATAGAGTTTTACAAATGTTTCCCAGTTTTCAAGATAGTTTAATCTAAAAATTATAACTGAATGATTGCCATGGAAAAAAAAAAGATCATAAAGTCCCATAAACACGAGTTTTAAAAATCCTGCAGAAACACTAGGTTAGTATATTTTTAATATAGAAAACCAAGTACATACACAAATGAACCAAAAAGGAAGCAATTGTTCTTTGATTTACTGAAATAAAAAAAGAGCATCCATACCCTGCATCAACAGTTTCTGAATTTTAGGATTAATGGTTCCACATTTTCTTAGTTTGTAGTAATAAAAAAGATTTTCCAAGAATCATCGGCATGTCACATTCTTTTTTAGCATGAATAATGATGAGCAGTTTTGAGCTCCAATGATGCCGCAGGATCACAGGGAATGCAGCTTGGAGGCTTACCATATAAATTAGTGCGGTATCACATTAGCAAGCGAGACGCAATCAGAGAAACAAATTCAAACTGAAGGAAATGAATTGCCAGATATAATTCTCTGAAATAAAGCAAAAACATGCAATGATATTGTTTTACTTTTCAGTTTAAGCTTTCTGAATTCCAAAGGTGGATTTGGGGATTTCATTTGCAATCATCCTTTACCATGCTAGATTTGCTGTTGTCACTGCATACATAAGAAGAACAAAAGAGTAGCAAAATTAATCCAAATATAATCAGGTAATAAGACTGAAGACTAATCAGCCAGACCAGACGGCTGTGTCTTTTTCATCATTTTACTTAGGAAGTACAGTGTGCCTAGAAACATTCGGGAAATACACCTGATGTTCTGTGGCATTGAGGCAGCCTGATTTTGACCATTCCTTCATTTGAATATTTTAAATTTGACTACCAAGTTGCCTTAAGTACTGTGAAATTGTTAGCTGCTAATACTACCATAGTAGTATTACTACATAGCAGATGTAAAACTGTAGAAATTGTTGTAGGATACTGGTAGTAAACTCAGCTCTACCACTAAATCTTTGTGTTACCAGGTCCTAGACATACCTCCTGTACTGGCTGATTTCTTTCATCATTCTAAGAAATCAGCAAGGATAATACAAGAGGCTTCAGGGTAGTCACCTATCCATCCTTATCCTTTAATATGTTATGGACCATGCTTTGTAAGCTTAACACAAATCACATTATCCTACTATTTCTGCTAGACCTGTATTTTCATACCACTACAAGAGTCAGAACTATCTGGATGACTCTCCTGACAGATCAGATTTTAATCTCAAGTGATATAAAATACAAAGCATTTTAGTTTGGCTTTTCCCTCACTTATTTTGCAATAATTCGGTACAGCTTTGAGATGAAGTGAGATACATTCTGTCAGGCTGTGATATACATCCAGTTAATTTAGAATAGGCAAGTGTCCTATAACAGCTTTATCATCATGAGCCAAGAGTTTCCTCAAAAAACCTTTCAAACCTCTTGTCTAATTTTTGCTAGAAAAACAAAAGTGTGCCATGAAAACTCTACCAAATAAATAAAATAAAACCAAAAAATAAAAAAGTTCAAATGAAAATGATAAGACAGTTACACTCACTGATGAATTTAGTTAATTTATAGCTAATTCGCTTTAATTAAAGCCTTGAAAGCGAAGGGAGATCAGCACAAACTCAAAGGTTTCACATGAACATCATCAAGGCTTTCTTTTGGTCAAAGTAGATGCCAGATTACAGCCAATCTTTAAATATTTCAGTCTAAGGTATTAGCCATGTTCCTTGATCTGAAACTCTTTGATCATTACAGGACAAGTTTTGCAGCAGCAGCAAATCAATGTATTGAGTAAAAAAGTTATACATTGCTTGAATTTTGTCAGCAACTCGGAGGGCCACATTCACAAAAGATGGGGGTGCTTGCAATTAAAAATCAACACAGTTCTGGTTTCCCACCTTACATAGTAGATTGTCAAACCCACCTATGTTATATGGCAATCTAAAATATTTGAATCCCTCTAAATTCAAGAAAAGGTATTGGCAGGTATAGTTCTCTCCAAAAAGTGTAAACTTAAAGCATTGCTATGACCCATTTCTTTGGTAAATTCTGGCAGAAAAGAGCAATGTTCAAGAAAAAAAGATTTATGCATCATACAATTTATACATTCAATGTATTAAAACTAACTTAAAAAAAGTTTACTACCTGGAAGTGAGAATGTACTAACATTATTAATTTTAAAAAATCATTAATTTACCTTTTTAACCAAGTAAGTAATGTTTAAAATGTTATGCCTTTCATTTTTATTCAGGACGAATGTTGTGTATGAGACAGTTCCAATGCCCTCAAAAGAACGTCTGTTCTTTTCTGCTTATGTATTTTTTCACATTTTTGTGATTTCTTTTATTTTTTCTACTTTTATAAATAAAATTATTTTCTTTTAATTATGTCAGATAAAACTTATTTAAGAAATAGTTCTCCACTTGATTTTGTATAAACATTTTATTGTAGTTGTCTTACTTGCTTAACCTATAAAATGAGAGAGCTTAACTATACCCTAGGGTCATTTCTATTTGGAAAAGCTCTGATTTAAAGATCTGAAATTATTAATTAATTAATTAATAGAAAAGATTGATATTACTGGTGAATTCAAAGCACATAGGTCAGTGAAGTTTATTTACTAGCACTTTTCATTTTATTTTTAGAGCAATATATGTAAACCTTTTTCTATCAATCATACTAAATCATTGATTCTCAAGTGAGGATGATCCTCCCGTCACCCCCCGGAAGATATTTATCACCATCTAGAGAAATTTTGGTTCTCAAAAACACATGTAGTATAAGCTATCAACTTTCAAGTGTTAGCCATGTGGGTTAGAATGGTACGATATTGCTGCTGAAGATGGCCTTGAGGAAAGATTTAAATTAAACTGGTGGTTCTGGAGAGTAGGAGAATCTCCCTCCCAAGGTACATTTGGCAGTGTCTAAAGAAAGTTTTGGTTGTATGACTTGGCATAAACTTGCTAATGGCATTGGTGGTAGAAGCTGACAATGGCAGAAAACATCTGACAATGAACAGAACAGCCACTCAGAACAAAGAATTACCTAGCCCAAAATATCAACAGTGAAGTTCTGAGGTTGAGAAACCCTGTGCTAGATGGAAAAGGTCTCTCTGTCCTTAGTGTGCTCTCTCTTTAGATAAACATAAATATCTGTATAAAAAGCAACATAACAACCTACTTTAGAAAAAAGCAAAATACTCCATTTTCAACTTAATATATCTTTGCCTCCTTCTAAATTGTAGTCTAATATTTTAGCTCCTTTTTCCTTAACCTACTAGTGAAAGATGTTTTGCATATCTTATACAATGAAAACCTAAAGGATATTTTTTCTTAGAAAGTGAAACTGACATTCTGTTTTACAAACTGATAATTCTTTGGCAGAAGTTTCAAGTAATTTCCCTTTAACTAAGCATCTTCTAAAGAAAATTGATGTGAATGTCTCACTTTGGAAGATAGAAACTGAGAATTACACTGAATATCATTCATGCAACACATACTTAGTGATCACCCATTGCATGCCAGGATGATGTGAAGGAGTAGACCATATGAAGAACTGGAGAAGTAAAAATGGAAATGCCAAAAAATAGGATTTTGGGTATGGAGAATAATGAGTGAGAGAGAATGATAGAAAATGAATCCAGAATGGTAGGCAGGAGTAAAAATCACATGAGGCACGGAAGCCCATGTAATGGAAGCCATTAATATATTTTAAGAAGCAAAATGGCAAGAATCGGTACCATCCCTTCTCATTTATTCCCTTCCTTTCTTTCCTACCCCCGCCCCCCTCCTTTCTTCTTTTCTTCTTTGATTTTTCCTTTCAGATTTCTCTGACTGTTAAGAAGAAAATAGACTGAAGAATTGAGAAATGATAATGACTTGGACTAGGTTAGTAGTGTTAGAAATGGGGAAAAAATGGATGAGTGCCAGATACCGTAGTAAAGTTAAACTCATAAAAGCTGTTAGTGGATCAGATATGAGCGTCAAGAAAGCATGCTTCCAAAATTTTGGTCTTGAACAAATAAATAAATGGTATTGATTGTCACTAAGAGATTGAAGAATAAGTTTTATTTAAGCAATCTTTGTCATTGCTTACTTGTTTTGGTGGGGGGGGGAATCAAACATTCTATTTTGAGCATGTCAAGTTGAGGGTGTCCATTAGGCATATAAATACAGAATAAGACAATATTTAAGATTTATGGGAAAGTTCGAGAATGAGTTATAAGTATGATGCCATCAGTCCATAGGAGGACACCGGAAGTATCTAAATTGTATAAAACCCCCTACAGAGAATATAAAAACATGAAAGAGAAAAAAGAAAATGAGTATCACATAGCATTTGAAGACTGTGTTTAGGGAGAGGATAAGGAATCAGTAAAGAAGAATGGGAGAAACAGCCAGTTTTAGAAAAGGAGCCAGTAGAGACTGCTGTTCTTCAAGCGAGTGAAGCAATGTTTCCAGAAAGATGATCTGATAAGAGTCTAATACTGTTGGAAGTAAAGTGAGGGGAGGACAGAGAATCAGCCATTGGATAAAGTGAGTGAAAAGTATCTAGTTTTAACAAGAATTATTTCTGTGAAGTGCTTGAGGCAAAAGTCTGATCGGGAGTGGGTTAAAAAATAGAGATTTTGGGAAAATGGTCTATTGAAAAAATGTCCATTTTTTTCCTACTTAGGTTTTGCTAAAAGACATTAAGATTTTTTTTTTAATGTTTTATTTATTTCTAGGAGAGAGAAACAGTGTGAGCAGGGGAGGGTCAGAGAGAGGGAGTCACAGACTGAAACAGGCTCCAGGCTCTGAGCTGGCAGTCAGCACAGAGCCCGACGCGGGGCTCGAACCCACGAACCAAGAGATCATGACCTAAGCGAAAGTCGGACGCTTAACCGACTAAGCCACCCAGGCGCCCCAAGACATTAAGAATTTTTAAAAGGGGGGCGCCTGGGTGGCTTAGTCGGTTAAACGTCTGACTTTCGCTTAGGTCATGATCTCGCGGTTCGTGGGTTCGAGCCCCGCGTCGGGCTCTGTGCTGACTGCCAGCTCAGAGCCTGGAGCCTGTTTCAGGGTCTGTGACTCCCTCTCTCTCTGATCCTCCCCTGCTCATGCTGTCTCTCTCTCTCTCTCTCCTAGAAATAAATTTAAAAAAAAAAAAAGAATTTTTAAAAGGTATAAACTACAAGGTGGAAGACTAATTACAGACCGTACAATATTAACAGATCATATCTTAAAATACATTTAAGCATTTCGAAAGCAGATGAATTGAAAACCAGTTTAGAAGTGGGAAGAAACTAAAACCTAAGTGCTTGAAGGGATACATGTAAAATAAACAAATCAGTTTGCAGTTTGCTCACAGAAACACCCAATATATGACAAATGGAGCTGGGGAAGGCATATGGACACAGTCTGTTTATACCTCAGACTCTCTACCATTAGCATCAGGCCACTACCTACCCTACCTCATGCCTTGTACACTCCCCTCATGTCCATATCCTCTAGGAAATCTGGGATTGACTAGAAGAAAATAGCACTAAAAATTTTCTGAGTTTATAATACCTGACATAACAACATTCACGAAAAAATCAATAAACACAGAAAAAATTAATAAGGATTAGGGAAGACAAGAGATGAGATGAGGTTTGTTTATCATATAACTGGGTAACAAAACACCTAAAAAATGTGACAGATTTTAATTGTCACAATAAATATAGATGGCTATTTCTACAATCTTGTGGTAAAGGAAATGAGAAAATCATATGCTATAAATAAAAACACAATTAACTATATGAAACAACACACAGGGAGAATATACTCTTGGGATATATTTAACTAAAAGAGGGTTAAGTGCTCTCACCAGTAAGTTAAAGGAAGTTAAATAGTTTCATATCAAAATGAGCAAAGAATTTTCATAAGTAATTTACATAATTACTAATTCACCTTTAGTAATAAAAGATGTAAATGAAATACATGCTTTGGCAGATTAACAAAAGTTTATTTTTGCTTATTTTTATTTTTATTTTTTAACAGGAGTTTTAAAAATATATTCATTTTGAGAGAAAGAACATAATGAGTGGAGGGGAAAGGGCAGAGAGAGAGGAAAAGAGAGAATCCCAACCAGGCTCCACACTGTCAGCACAGAACTAGACAGGGGCCTGGATCCCATGAACCATGAGATCATTACCTGAGCCAAAATCAAGAATCAGATCCTTAACCAACTAACTCACCCAATGCCAGATTAACAAAAATGCAAAAGATTAATTCTATCCATTATTGAATGTGTAGTAATAATTTTTGAAGGGCTTTCTGGTAATGTGTTTTCACATCTTGATCTTCAAATCCTTTGATAAACCAGCGTTCAGATCTTTTGATTTAGCAAAAACAAAGATGTGGAGAGATGTGTGTGATATTTTTGTTGTTGTTTCATTAACTCAAAAATCAGTGAAACTTAAATGCCTATCTTACGGAATTGATAAAATTAAGCCCCACATATACACATGCAACCTTATTCTCTAGAACCTGTAAATGTTTCTATATAGGGAAAAGTGTTTTTGCACATATGAGTAAGGATCTTGACATGGACAGATTTTGCTAGAGTCTCAAGGTTGGCTACAAATTCAATTACAAATGTCCAAATAACAGAGAAGCAGGCAGCAGAGGAGAAGGCAGTGTTAGTGCCAAAACAGAGATTGGGGTGATGTGGCTACAAACTGAGATACCAGGAGCTGGAAGAAGCAAGGAACAGATTCTCCTCTAAAGCCCACAGAGGTAGCACAATTCTGCCAATATTTTGATTTTGGTCTAGTGATACTGAATTTCAGAGGTCTGGCCCCCAGTACTGTGATAAACCAAACATCTATTGTTGGGAGCCATCAAGATTATGGTAATACACTACAGGAGCCACAGGACTCGAATTCACTACTACAATGGGAAACTCATATGTTTCCCTCTTTAATGGGGAAGACCCCAGTTCTTCCCTACTTTGTGTTTCTCTCCGGTGGGTCTCCTTTACCGTTCAAACAAAACCCTTTATTTTTGACACTTCTGGTCGCCAAGTGTTCAGAGGCTTTTCCCCACACCAACAACTGATTCTAGGATACCAACAAGGTGTCCAATAATTCAATCTCATTCTGACATTATCTACCCAGAGATAGCACCAAATTCCACAGGTTTGGGGCTCAGTCCTACAGGACTCTACCCAACCCTACTTCAGGCACCTGTTGAAAACCCAGGCTGTCACCTGTGCTTCTGACCATCCAGTTATAGATCTGAGGTTCCAAAATCCCTTTTTGCATTCAATTAATTTCCTAGTTCAGGAAAATATTAAAGGAAGGGAGGGGGCCGGGAAGGCACCCTCCATGCCCTCTCTGGGTTTGCCACTCTCCCAACACCCTTATGTGCTCACCGATGCAGAAGCTCTCTCTATTTTAGGGACTTCATACGGGCTTAATCACATAGGCATGATCAATTATTAACTTTATTTTCAGTTGTTTTTCCCTTTCTAAAGAAGGGGGTTGGAGACTAAAAATTCCAAGCTTCTAATCATGCTTGGTCCCCTGTGGTGAACAGCTCCCCTCCAGAGTCATCTCATTACAAGAAATGCTCCGAGTGCACTTATCCCTTTGGAATTTATACGGGTTCTGGGAGCACTGTGTCAGGAACCAGGAACAGAGACCTATATAATATTTTTTGTGATCTCACAACTATCTATGTTCACTGATGAGAAAAAAAATACCTAGGTTATATTGTTAATTGAGAATAGCACTCTATAAATAATGCATATCTCAAATTGCATAAATAAATGCCTGAAAAAATATATTAACAGGAATGATACACGAATACTAAGAATATTGGTAGTTTATAATTTAAAACATTTTAATCTTTTCAATGACACTGTATTATTTTTCAGGTAGCAACAATGCTATTTTCACTTTAAAATCAAAATTAATAATATTTGCTTATCTGCTCAGCACAAAATATCCCTATATCTAATCAACTAGGCTAAAGTGCACAGTCCAAGTATCTGTACCTGTGGGTAGTGAGCCCAATGAAATGGCCTGTCTACCTGCATTAGTTTTCTTGTTTATGTAATTAATAATGTTTTGAGGCTGAATTAATCTCTGTTTCTCCTGTGTATCAGTTAGGAATCGCAGTCGGCTGCTAATATCAGAGGACTTCGGTCAGGTCAATATATTATAAGTTTACTTTTTCTCATATAAAATTAAACTGAAGATAAGATACTGAAGGCGGGTATAGTAGATCTAGAAGTCATCAGGGCACAGGTATCTTCTTTCTTTTTATTCTTCCATTTGTAGTGCATGGTTTCCTCCCAGAGGCATTAGAGCATTGTATGGTAGCTGCTGGACCAACATTTTAGGAGAATGAAAAGGGGTAAAGAGGAAGACACAACTGAACCTCTGCTCTTTTGATACCTATGTCTACTAATATCCACTTATATCTAATTAACTATCTCAATTTGCCATGAGGCAGCAAATTGTAGTCTTATAGATGAGCACAATGTTATCACGGCAGAAGGAAGAATGGATATTGTTTTGACAACTGGCAGTGTCTTCCATACACGTGGCACTAACAACTAAAGATGTCACTGAGGGGCATGTGGGTAGTTCAGAAGTTCAGTATCTGACTTTTGGTTAGGCTCAAGTCACAATCTCACAGGTTCATGGGATGGAGCCCCACAATGGGCTCTGTGCTGACAGTGAGGAGCCTGCTTGGGATTCTCTCTGTCTCCCTCTCTCTCTGCCCCTCCTTTGCGTATGTGTGCTCTCTCTCTCTCTCTCTCTCTCACACACACACACACACACACACACACACACAGACACACAGAGACACAATTAATTAACTTAATTAACTACAAAAAAATAAAAAAATAAAGATGTCACTGAGAAGTATTCAAATCAAGAGCCAAGAGGATTCACTGATGTGATATTTATTGCCAACCATCTCTTTAGGAAGAAAAAAATAGTAAGATTGTTTCATGTTGAGACTAAAGAAGGACTTTAGTCTTTCTCTTTCTTGCCCAGTTCAAATATACATAGACTAATGTCCTATTTTAAGTGCTTGGTTCAAAACTAGTCAGTTTTTTTTAAACTTATATAGGCAAGTTAGAGATTATTAAATATGTATTTTAAAATTTTAATTCCAAATTCATTTTCACTTTGTGATCATATAGGGAAACTGCCTCCCAAGGACCCTGAATCCATCTTTTGCAGCAACTTGGTGAGCAGCTCTTTTCTAATATAGCATCGGCTCAAATGTAAGTTTGTTCATTAAATAAACCTGCTTTATGAAGTGTCTGCCTACCTAAATTACTACCGAATGAGATATGAAATCAAAACAGTCTCTAAATAAAGTGACCACACATTCAAGAAACATGACAATGAATGGATAACTTTTGTGTGACTGAAAGCTATCAATTTCCAAGTGCTCAATTTGTAAATTACATAAATTAATGGTTAGTATTTAATTGCTCCAATTCTAGTGAATCATGATGGCAAAATGAAGCAAAGTAAAACACGGCAAAGCACAAATGAATACTGAACAATGAACCAGTGAGTATTTTCCATCTAAATAAAATTCTCACTTTTTCACATCAAAAGATTAGTTGACAGATGAATACCAGCACAATATAAAAGAATCTAAATATAATTTGATTCAATATCAAAAAAAATCTTCAGACAATGTTCTTTTTCATACACATCATCTATGTTTATTGTGCACATTTTATTCTACTGTGTCTCAGTCACCTTCAATATATTCCTAAAGTTAAACCCAGTTTTGGTCCCTGTTGAATGTCTTTTAAATTGACTTCTATAGAACACAATATAAAATCATGATTAAACAATGAGCAACTCAATACGCAAATTCATTAGGTTGTCTAAAGAACTATGAACTTCTTTGTAAATTTATCTTTATATATGGGAGTTAGTTTATATTATCTCCACATCCATGGTAGGTGAATATTTATGTAAATATATCAAGCTAAGACATAGTGTTAGCTCTGCTATACATACGTACAAATTTCTTTCTCTGTATTTTCAACTTGCCCAGTTTTCCATCTCTTGCCTAATATAGCTTATATACCCCTGGCCACCTCTTGCTCAGGAGTGCCAAGAGAGAAGGAATTTTGATTTATTTCAGGCATGACTGCTGCTCTTGTAAGTGTCCCTAGCACATTGTGTGTGCTTATGAAATAACCTGGATCCAACAGCATCTGTCCTATATCTGACTTTTTTCACTTAACGTAACATCCTCTGGGTTTATCCATGATATTGCATATGGCAGGATTTTAAAAGCTGTGGTCCTAAGATCCAGTAGGAAAAGCCCCACTTCCTTCTAGAAGAGGTCTCACTTCTGCCTGACTGGACTCACATGAGGTATCTAAAATAGTCAAACCCATAGATATAGAGAGCAGAAAGTTGAATGCCGGTGGCTGACAGGTAATGGGTGGGGGGGATGGGAAGTTTTTGTTAAATGGGTATAAAGTTTCTGTCATGCAAGATGATTAAGTTCTAGAGATTGCTGCTCAGTCTCGTAGTTAGTATTACTGGATTGTACACTTAGAAGTCTAAGAGAGTAGATCTCACTTTCTTACCACAACAAAAACAATTATGAGTAGAGACTAAAACATGTTTGATGAGTGAATATTAAAAAATAAGCATATTAAAAAACAAAATGAATAAAAATGAAATAATCTAGAGTTCATTTCAACTAAATTTCAAAAACAGAAGTGGAACACAGACCTACCTGAGCATAATATTTGAAAGACTTGTGTACCAGGGTACGTGCCTACCAATGCTCATAACTACCCGTGGCCTATTAGAAGTCTTTCATGTCAATTTGAGGTAAGTAATAAGGATGCAAAGATTAATTCCTCACTAAATATACTCGTCTCTGTAAGTACCTTACAGCTATTCTCCCATGTAATCTACACTTTGTTATTATAAACCATCATTTACCAATAAGGAAACTAAGTCTTAGAGAGCACAAATCTGTTTTGTCCAAAATTTTACAACTATTGACATAGTTTTATCCCATAGCTGGAGTATTTAGCCTCGGATTTACAACTGGAACTTGTGAACTTGAATCACCTCAGTAAGCAGAGGCATCTGTAAGATTTTCTTCCATATCAAAAGCATATGGATTATCTTTTTCTCTAGATTCTTATCTGTCACTAAATCAGGAAATTATATGTAGGAGATTAAACACAAAGTAAAATTAGTTTTATCATGCTCCCTAGTTTTCCTATTGCAAAGAAATTCACAATTCAGAACTGCCCCTAAATTCTAGTGAACGAAAATGATTTTCTGAAATACAGTGAAATATCTATTAAAATGGAATCACAGGGGCGCCTGGGTGGCTCAATAAGTGATGAATCAATCACTAAATACTACTTTTGAAACAAATACTCAACTGTTTGTTAACTAATTAGAATTTAATAAAAACTTCTGGGGTGCCTGGGTGGCTCAATCAGTTAAGCATCCGACTTCAGCTCAGGTCATGATCTCATGGTTTATGGGTTCAAGCCCTGTAACAAGGTCTGTACTGACAGCTCAGAGCCTGCAGCCTGCTTTGGATTTTGTGTCTCCCTCTCTCTCTGGCCCTCCCCTGCTCATGCTGTCTCTGTCTCTGTCTCTCTCTCTCAAAAATAAATAGACATTAAAAGACTTTTTCTTAACTTGAAACAACAAATATATATAATTTGCTATAAAATTTATTTACAAAATAAGACTATATCATTAGATTTCATTCTCAAAAAAGTCAAGAATAAGATTACGCATTTTGTGATTTTTTCCCTGAGTATATATTATTTTGGCAGAATTCTTCTTATAATCTGAGTATATTTGATCAACATAATATACCTAGTGTCTATTAACATTTTTAAAAAACCTTTATTCAGCAACACAGAAGTGTTTCAGTATGGATGCTACTCATTATCGATACTTTCGTTGTTGATGTAGTACTTCTATCTAAGAGGTCACCTATCAAAAATTGAAATATTTTTAATGTAAGCACATTAGGCCTTTCTTATAGCATAATATTTGGGCATGTATTTGTTTTGAGGGTTTTGTTTGTTTGTTTTATTTTGTGCTATGTAATGGACCCTTCTCTAAAGTTAACACAGAAGGATTTGAGTAGCAAACAATACAAAAATACAAAATATTCAAAAAAGGAAACTTACAAAAGTTATTTCAATATGAGATATGAGCACCTTATATTTCTAGACAATAAAAAAGAATATGCCATATATGATGACATGAAGATAATGTGACGGGTGAGAGGGAAAAATACTGAGAAGTATGGATGGGCCATCCTTTATAAGAATTATCACAAAAATAATCGTCTCCTCTTAGAAAATTAGATTATAGCTATTAGTCAATTTGGTTCTTTCCCATTAACAAAACAACCAGATAAAATAAAGAGCATAAAAACAAGAGTTTCCTCTCTGAATGTAGAGAATTAATTACTAAGTGTACCAGTTTTAGAATAAAACAGAATTGCAATTGGTCCCTTCAATGAGCATCTCGTTCTTAGGTTAAGCATAGCTAATTCCCAAACGACATCAGCTCATTGACTCACCCTATTGGTTCTCATTATCCCTGACCCCCCAAACCCTTCAACACTATTGATCTCGTCCTACCTAAAAGTCTTAGTAGTATGATTTCGCCTTTCTTCCTCACTAAAGAATTCCATATTCTTCATCTCTACTATCCACACTAAAATCATCCTTATAGAGATTCTCATCATCTTGAAATTCAGCTATAATTCGTCTCTTTCTAAGATATCACCATTTAATGTCTTCTTGAATTTAAGTTCCCCCTGTACAGTGCAAAGTCCTAAAACATCATACTGGCTATACCAAAGTCTTCAGAGTATTTAACTCTCTCTCCCAACGCTCATTGCTTATGGATTCAGTGTGTGTGTTTGTGCATGTGTGTGTATAATTATTATTATTATTATTATTATTATTATCTTAAGTTTATTATTTTGAGAGAGAGAGAGAGAGCAGAGGAGGGGCAGAGAGAGAAAGAGAGAGAAATCCCAAGTAGGCTCTGCTCTGATAGCACAGAGCCCAAGGTGGGGTCTGAACTCACAAACCATGAGATCATGACCAGAGAGGAAACCAAGAGTCGGATACTTAACCAACTGAGCCACCAAGGTGACCTTGTGTGTAATATTATTAATTAGATTGCAAATTTCTTGAAGTAAGGCTCAAATAGAAGCTGCAATAAATAATTCCTCTTAATAATGAAAATTTTAAATGTAAAATTACACATCTTTTAAATATCATAGCTATTTACAGGGAATAAAAATCTCTAAATAAAACCTGGCTGATGAAGATAAAAGAGAAATAGATTACAAAACCTTTTTTCATGCTCTGATTCACACTTATTTTCTCATTCTTTTTTAAAATTAAAATGTTACTCAACATCATGTTGTATTTATGACCCTGTATAACTCACATATTTTCTACCTTATTTTTTTTAATTCTTCTTTCTGTATCTTATATATTTGCAATTTGCTTTTCTTTATTATGTAAGTTTTTATTTTTCTTCTCTTTGCAAATTTATCTGAACACATGTTAAATATTCTACTTTGATATTTATGATAAAAACAATCACAAAATGCAGTATTTGCAGTATTTGTCTTTCTATTAATTTCACATAGCATAATGTCCTCTGGGTCCATCCATGTTGTCACAGAAAGTAGTATTTTCTTTTGTAAGGCTGAAAAATATTTCATTATTTATATAAGATATATAATGTATTAATATGTAATATATATACCACATATTCCTCATTCACCTGCTGATGAACACTTGGATTGTTTCCATGTCTTGAGTATTGTGAACAATGTTACAATAAACATGCAAGTACAGATATCTCTTTGAGATCTTGATTTCATTTTCTTTGGGTATGTAACCAAAAGTAGGACTGTTGGATCTAACGGCAGTTCTATTTTTAATGTTTTGTTTTTGAGGAATCTTCATACTGTTTCCAAAAGCTGATGCACCATTTTACATTTCCACCAACAGTATACAAGGCTTCCATTTTTTTCCTCATCCTCAACAATACTTGTTATTATTATTTGATGAGTCATCCTAACAGGTACAAAGTAATATCTCAACGTAGTTCCTAACTGCATTTTCTTGATAATTAATGATGGTGAATGCCTTTTCATATAACTCTTTCAATAAAACTAGCCACTTTTAAATCTTTGAAAATTAAATCCTTTTACATATAATCTATCCTAAAATTAAGTAGATGTCTGGTTTCTTTTTACACAAAAGTCTGCAAAACAGAAAAACAATGTAGCAAAAACCTGAGCTTTCTTATTGTTTTTCATGGGTCAGAACCAAGAATGCTATATATATCTTTGTCTGGAATAAGTCTGAGAGGTGTTGTGGAAGGTATGGAAGGAATAGCCCTCAAAGGCTAACTGCATAGACACTGTCAAGAATAATGACTTATTGTGAGCCCTGTAAGACTCTCATCGGCTTTCTACCTGCCTGCCTCGTCTTTTGCTACTTTAACTTGTGGGTCTCACACCTAATATAAAGTCAGTCTCTTTATGATCCTCTATACCCTGTGGGTTCACAACCTGGGTATGATTAAAAAACAAATCACAACCTCAACTTACTCATGATATTGCTGCCAAACCTAAGCAATGCATAATGAATCCCTATTAAAAATGTACCTGTAAGAGTTTACTTTTTCTAAAAAAAAATGAATCATATGATTTTTTTTGCAATATAAAGCATCCTTTCTAAAGTATTTGTGTCCTTGATATTAAAGAACTTTTATGGAAAATGAGAATATTTCTATATTTTCCATATGAGCACCCAGTTGAAAGTTAGAGGCTGTTAAGCTTGTCTAAGAAAGTGAATCTTAAAATCAATACTTATTCCTTAGTTAAACTTCAAATATTAGAAAAATCTAATTACATGAGCTCCTTTGTGATCAAAAGTAAAAATGAAAAATGGAGTGCTTTGATAACATAACATTTAGAAAACTTAAAATGAATCTCAGAACTCTGAAACCAATTTTCAAAAACAAGAATTCAGTCACTCCATGCTCACCAATTTCTTATTGAATTTATAGAGTTAATAAAGCTAAAGCCAGTATTATATTTCTTGTCATGTTTTTTGTTCTACAAGGACAAAATGCAAAATCTATACGAATTTTAAGTTCAAGTCATTGGTCACTCTTACGAAAAATTCTATTCAGTAATATTATAATTGAGTTTGAAGACAAGTAATACAAGTATTTATCCAATAAGTATTGCATCTAAAGTAGGTTTTAAAAGTATTTTATTACAATAAACAGACACTTAAAATAAAACTGTATATAGAAGTATCTTATCTCAGTTTTGGTATCTGATGCCAAGTGAACAAATATGGCAAATCTTACTTCCTCCCATCGTTTTTCATATGTTCTTTCTATGGTTCCTAGTCTTAAAGATTATGTGCAAATGTACATTTACACACACAAACACACACATTCATACATGCTTCAGGTTCTAAAAACCCAAAAAGAGAACAATGGTTATGAGAAACAGAAAGTTAATGTAAGATATTGGCATACAGACCTTTGCCAACTACAAGGGAAAATAAAATTCCTACTTAGAAAAAAATTCCAGGTCAATATATGCAAATGTCATTTGAAAGCATTCTGTTTTTTGAAATAAGTTGTTTCCCTTAAGAGGTTTCACAAATATCAGCTGTGTTGCTATAATATGTTTGCAAGCAAACCAAATTTGGGGACCAAAGTAGATTTCTTTAAGAAATCTATATACAAATCTTAAATAAGATTCCATGAGCACACAGATGGTTTTGCAGGTGGTAATGTCTTAACAACTGAAGCTCTTCAAGAAGGAGCATGTGCTAGTGTCTTGAAGTAACAGTGGACACACACAACTGCTCTAATTCTCCAGTCCATTGAGTTGACAACTTCTGTCAATCATTTGGCCACCATTATGTTTCCAATTGTCTCAACATGTCACACTTACTCAGCAGTTCTTGTGTTACCATCCTTGAATCTACATCCCAAACAGATGTACAGGACATATGTGGAAAAGGTTACAGATTACCAGACCTAGGGAGGATGTAAAAACTGATTACCCCCCACCCCCGCCAAAAAAAGGAAAGCTCTGGTAGTAAATGCAGTTAGATCAGACTTCCCACTTTCATCAAAAGAGGATAAAATAAACTAACAATCATTCTATTGTAACCCTGAATTAGCCAAATTGACTGATTCTTTTATCTCTAAAAAATGGCACATAGGGCCAAAGTCTCAGCACTAGACTATTTATAATTAACAGATTAATTGTTCACATAACTTTGGTCAAGTGTTAGGTTTTGACAAGTTTCTGTTTAGAAAAATGACTTTAGTCCTCTGATTTTAGAAAATCATCAAACCATTTTCCTTGGAAAAAACCTTATTATTCTTTAAAAGTGAAACATCACAAATCCTGTCACTGATTCAGGCAACATCAGCTCTCTCATTCAAAACTCCAACGAAGACAGCTGAAATTTCATAGACTGCCAAGTCTGAATTAGGATGTTAGCAAAAGACAGTGCTTCTGGTGAGATGTTGGCCCTTCCACCATCTAAAGATTTCTATTTTAGTTACCAGAAAGAGGTCAGAACAATCTCGTTCATTGAAACCTCTGGGGTGAAGAGGTGTTTGTTTCCTGCTCTTATGACTTTAGCAAATATAATAGTTGCATGATTCTTACTCAGTATGAAAGAATGACACAAATATCAGCTTGGTACTAGCTGCTCTACTGACAAGTGCACAGACCTTTAACCTAACACTAATTGTAATTAGAAATAAAATTATTCATACTGTAATCCAATAAATTGCTAATCAGCAGATTTTTCTTATGCATTCCTGACAATTGTCCTGTTTTTAAAAGCACAAATGCCTTATTTTGTGTACCAGATGCAATTAAAATGTTGTAATGACTAGCCTATTCATGAAAAATAGTAGAAGGTACTTAAGACCTTTTGTCTTACATAAATTTGAAGTGGTGTAAGCATTTAAGGAAATCCTGACTTTCAGCAGATTCCTTAGTCCATCTATGAGCCATGAACTACTGAAGATGTAATCTTTTAAAAAATGATACTAAAGATGAATCTCTACATTATTTTATTCAATTTTATGTTGAAATGTATCACTATACATGTCATACAAAAGGAGATTCTCCAATCATGATAAAACATGGTCACAAAATATATTTTATGAAAAGTAACTGATTCCCTATAATATAAATCTTAGCTCCATCTTGAAACATGTTACACATGTGATTATGTACATAAATATCATCTACTTCTGTTTAGACTCCACACAAAATAAAGAGCATATCTTAATGATCGGGATTTCATGAGACCTGAAATCACTCTGTTCATAATCTGAGATCTATGTAAATGTTTTTTTATCTCCAAACTTTCTAATATTTTCAGTGGATCCTCACATTAAACCTTATCCATCCCGTTAATGATTCTCATAGCCTTTTCCACACCATTTGATGTTTTAATCCATTGTACCTACTACAATTCCATACTATTTCTTCGTGATTTTTAAAATACGGTTAAATTTTTAATTTTAGTTTCAACATTCTTATAAGAAGTACATAGAATTTTAATGTTTTCCTCACACTGTTGTTCCTAAAAAAAATGATGGTTCGTAATGAATGAAAACCAATCTATGATGATACAGTTAGATGAAGAGAGATCCGAGCAGGACCTACATTTAGAATAAACATAAGATATATGAGTCAAGCCTGGCTGGATAGGTTATGTGAGAAACACACTTGAATAAATAACATAGACAAAATTATGTAGGATTTGGAAGTAAGGTTATATTTTTACTTTTGATAGACCATTATGTATTGCTGGATTAATAAGAGTAATTTGTAGCAAGTTCACTATGGGATTTCTATGAAGAACAGATTGGAGGCATGAAAAAAACTACTTTGATTTCTGTATGACCTTTTGATGAGTTTTTTTCCCCCTAGCCATCCACTTAGTTTTTAAATACTGCCTCCAACACAAATAAATAACACAGCCTATCCACCTTCCGTGCTTCATATTTTTTTCATTACAATAACAATCACCACACAACACACTATGTCTATATCCATTCATTTGTTTACCAAATACCTTCAATTAGAGCATAGGTTTCATAAGGTAAACTATTTTTTTTTTGTTTTTTCCCACTGTGATAATCCCAGAAACCAGAATGCTCTCTAGCAAATAAAATAACACAATTAATAGGAGTCCAATAACAGTAAGCATGGGTTAAGGACTGATTTAAGATAGAAATACTCAAATGCTATATTATAAAAGAAATTGTAAAAACTATGTCTCAAATGTGATCTAAAGAAATGTACAATTATATTTAAGAATATCAAAGTTTATAATGAGAGGGACTTTTACTCCGTTGAGGGGTATTTGTATTTATGTGTAGGGGCCATAAAACTATATATTCATATTGAGTTAAACTTGAACTCTGAGCAGAAAGACATTACATTTTAAATAACTGTAAATGATGAAATAAAATTTTGGGTTTATATACTGTTTTTCCCCTTCTGTTGAGTCATAATACATGCTAATACTATTGGAACTTACATAAGTGTTAATACATAGGAATATAACCTCACATTACTCCCCAGATTAAAGTAAACCACTCCTAGCATTTTGGCCCATCATTCAGGCTTTTAAAAATAATTTTGAAAATAGAGTTGTAATTCAAGAACGTTAACAATGCTATTGTATTTATTGTTCCTTTATATTATATGTACGTAACATATTATTAATATTTCAGAGATCATTAAATACTCAGCATTTCTATTTAATTATATTCTTTACATTGCCTCAAAAATATTGTGGGTTTTTTTTGAATGTTGATACTTTCCAAAGTGTTCAAAGTTTCTTCAAGTTCTTCACTCAGTCAGAGTTAAGGAAAAGGTTTTTGGAAGTCTTACTATGAGTCAGACAGTCTGCTGTGGTGATAAAACTGAACAAAAACAGCAGGGGCCCTTCACACGGACAGCAAGTTTTCTCATGAATAGGGGGCAGACATGAAGTAGTAAACAATGAAAGAACAGATTACAATTACTTCTATGAAGGACAGAGATAGATCCATGACATTATAACTGGGAAACAATATTAAGTGTCCTTGTAAATATAGATTTTATAATAAAGGTAAAGAAAGAAGCTTCTAATATACATACACAATTATTTGTAGCTATCTATATATTTTATAAGTAGCTATTTAAGAACTTAAAGTAAGGGTACATGGTTTTATGAACACCAGCCTTTTAAAACCATCAATATATGTATTAAAATATTATTAGATCTGATAATGTTAGGAATAGTGGTAGTCTATAGTAAGCATCATGAAAATACCTTTTACGCATGAGTGTTATAAAAGAAAATTGTGCTTCAGCAAGAATTTTCTTAAAGTGTAATCTGGTTATTGTTTTGCACACATATCTATTCTCTTGTCAAAGATAATACTTTTTAGAACATTCACATACAATTTCTGCATAATAATATGATTCTAAGACTTATTTTACAGAATGTGCACATTTATATCATTTCGTCAAACATATCACCTCAGAAACAATTTGTACTTCATTTAATCATAGAGTATACACCCTACCAAGTTTAGGGAAAACATATATTGCTTATGACAGCATTTATCTTAATAGTTGTAAGATTTTATGTCCTTGCCTACATGATTTAAGAACGCATGAAGACTTTGAACAAGTGTGTGTGTGAATATGGTGAACACACCATTTTCTGAATACATGACTGATTCAGTTAATTCATATGGGAACCCACAAATTGGAGGCTACCGAAGTGGTCTGACCTGTGTCCCAAATCTAGATGTAAGTCAGTCTGCATTTACAGGAAACACTTCACTGTTAAGGAAACCAAACACCAATCACAATCCTCCGACTCAGCTCTAGCTGAGTTTACCTTCAGCCTTATAAGGAAATTCCAACCTCCTGACCAATCATGCCCTGTCTGCTTAGCATTTCTCATATTCTATAAAATTAGCTCTTGCCCAAAATCCATGGGAAGAGTGCTCTACTGCCTGAGAGGTGCTGTATTCCCCCAACCCGTTGGATTATCCTCACTAGGATAAAGGACATCAAACTCATTTGATATAACTAATTTGTCTCCTGGTTTTGGTTTATGTGTTCAAATTGATACAGATAATTTTAAATTTTCAGAATTGGAGAAAAAAAGATAAATATTTAGTTTTCTACGGCACCTGAGGGGATTCAGTCAGTTAAATATTCGACTCTTGGTTGTGGCTCAGGTCATGATCTCAAGGTTCTTTAGTTTGAGCACCGCCCCCCCCCCAATCTGTCTCACACTGGTAGTGCAAAGCCTGCTTCTGAATGTCTCTCTCTCTCTTTCCTCTCTCTGCCTCTCCACCCACCTCTCAAAATGAATAAATTTTTAAAAAAACTTTTTAAAATAAAATAAATAAAATCTTTAAATATTTAGTTTTCTCATTTATTCAGTGTTATCCTGATTTTCAATTTTGATCCATGTAAATTATGGAAGAAAGTAAAATCTCTTTTTAAAAAAATTTTTAATGTTTATTCATTTTTGACAGAGAAAGACACAGAGTATCAGCAGGAGAAGAGCAGAGAGACAAGGAGACACAGAATCTGGAGCAAGGCCCAGGCTCCAAGCACAGAGCCCGACACAGGACCCAAACCCACAAACTGTGAGATCATGACCAAAGTCAGACGATTAACCAACTGAATCACCCAGGCTCCCCAAAAGCAAAATTGCTTAAGAGGTTAATAATAAATATGACTTACTTTTTAATTATTTTCTTAATACTTATTTTTTTGAGAGAAGACATGAACAGGGGAGGGGCAGGGGTGGGCGCACAGGAAACGGGCTCTGTGCTTACAGCAGAGAGCTTGATGTGGGGCTTGAACCCACCAATCTTGAGATCATGGCCTGAGCTAAAGTTGGACACGCAAGCAACTGAGCCACCCAGGTGCCTATTTTTTTCTTTTCTTTTATTTTTTAAATTAATGTCTGCTTTGGCATGTTAAATATTGCATAATTACTTGCAGTAAGAGAGAACATTCTCTTTTTCAATAATCAAAATAATAATATAATATTTCCACATAATAGATGTGTCTAACTTGCCTAAATGTAATTCAATATGAAATTTCCATTAGGAGGTGTGATATTGTGATTTATAATAAGAAATATATATTTGGTCTTTGTCCTTGTTCTAGCACAGAGCTCCTAACACCTTTGAAATTTCTGAAGTGATAAAGATGTCTTTTGTAAAGTTAATATGATGACTTTTGGAAAAACCTCCAGGTCACCAAAAGATGGACTGGTTACCAAGGGACCCAACCATGTGTCCTTTCCACCCACCTCTGTCCCAGCTCCAGGTAGGGGAGAAGGGCTAGAAGTGGATCAATGGTCAATGCTTGAAAGCTTAGAACTGAAGCCTTTGTAAAAACCCATAAGGATGAGGTTCAGACATCTTCCACATCAGTGAATATGTGGAGATACAGGGACAGTTGTTACCTCAGAGAGAACAGAAAACCTCCGTACACTTAGCTCACACCTGGCTCTATGAATCTCTCCCATCTGAGTGTTCCTGAGTTATAACCTTTGTGGTAAACCAGTAACCTAGTAAGTAAAATGTTTCTCAGAGTTCTGTGAGCTGCCCCAGCAAATGACTCAAACCCAAGGAGCAGCTCTAGCGAACTATTCAAACCAAAGGAGGTCCCCTTGGGAAGCTCCAATCTATAGCCAGTTGGTCAGAAGCATAGATGACAACCTGGAATTGTGACTGGTGCCTGAAGCAGGCAGTCTTATAGGACTGACTTAACCCTTGGAATTCGACACTATTTCCAGCTAGACAATCTCAGAACCGAATTGAATTACAGGACCCCCAGATAGTTTCTGAGAACTGCTTGGTGGGTGTTGAAGAAACCATCTCTTCCACCCACACCTGTCAAAATTGGTTCTAGAACCATTCAGAAGTCAAAGGACAGAGTTATTCAGGGAAGAAAAAAAATAAAAAAGTTTTTTTAAAGGATAAAAAAACTTAAACATTTTTAAAAGTTGTTTCTAAAACTTTAGCAAACATTTAGATATCATTTATGTGCATAAAGTCCTTGATTAATTCAAAATTCAACACAGTTGTAATTAAACTGAATTTTCAAACACACACAGAATTAAATTAGTTTCAAGAGAAAATATAATGTCACTACAATTATAAGCATCAAGCCTGGGTGCAAAGCCAAAAAGGTTTTAAGAAGTGAGAGTTAAATAGAAGACATGTTACTCTAATGCTTGCAAACAAGTGTCGTATTCTCTTTTGTTCTTTTTTTTTTTAAAGAGAAATTCATAAATGTCTGAGAAATTTTCATAGACATGTAGTCTAACAAACAGTGTTCCTCCAACTCACTTGTTCTGACTCCTTGGACATATTATTTAACTTCACAAAGCTGCAGCTTTCTCATCTCAAAATTTTACTCCCTGCAATTCACGGAAGAGTCAAATGTGATGAGCGTGTGGTGCTCAGCATAATGTCAACAACGCCAAAAGTCCCCGTTACTACATTTACTACTCAGAAGTTTTTTTCATGAATGTTTATTACAATATTTTCTTTTTCTTTGTTCTCTTTAAACTGCTTTACCCTTTATCTTTTTCTAGCTACTCGATGAATTGTCCATTTATCACTCATCTTTAGAAACTCTTCCTTACCTGTCCATGTTTCCCAAGGTGGCCCTATGTCTCATCAGACTGTTCCCTGTCCCCCAATAGCTGTATGGCCTGGGGTGAATTTCTTAACATGTTACATCTCAGCTTTCTTTTCTGTAGAGGAAAATTATAATATGATAGTTACCTCACGATGTACTTTGAGGGATATATAAGAAAACGTATGAAGCATTTAAAACTATGTCTGTAACCCTTAACTGTGACCAGTGTGACATAAATGAATGTGTGTTCTTGCTCTCTTTAAATCTGGTTGACAAGTTATTTTCAGGATAGAGCTGGGTAACATATCTTGAATATATTAAATAATCTAGAACTGTAGAGATCATATTATTCAGATTCTCTGTGAACCTCACAAAAGACACCAGAAAATTATATTCTATATTATTAGATTATTTAAACCTTCAAAAATCATAAAAGTAACTGTCAATGAAAAATGGCACATGCTGTAGGGGAAGTCAACATGAGAAATGACACATTCAGGACATATGCTGCAAATTCATTATGAACATTCTCGGACGTGATAGGTGACTTCAAACATTCTGATAACCAGAGCAGCTGTAGGATTTCTAGAATTTATAAATGAATTATTCCTCCCATAAATATCACATCTTCTAAGCCTAATTTCCTAAAATAAGAGCTAAAGTCCAGATTTGGGGAGATTGGAATGGGAGGGAGGAGCGAATTTAAAATCTTGAATCTCATTCAAAAACTAAAGGGGAGGCTGAGTATTTTAGTGTTAAGCATTTATTTTTGGTTTATGATTTTTGGCTGAATCAAAATAGCTTTTCTATACGAAAAAATCTTTTGACATATCATATCATTTGTAAAAGCTACTAACTTCACAGAAAAAAATTAACATGCTAGGGTATTATTATCCTGTTTCAGTTTCTTATTTTGTATATTGAAAGCAGTCTTTGAACTACCAGGTTTCTGAATCTAATTTTTGAAGGGTGCCAATTTTCATGTGTGGCCCAGGCAGGCAGCAAGCTTCCATTGATCCTTCTATTTTGAGAGGAAGAAAGAAGTTTCTAGACCCTCATCCCTTTCATACTGTCTTTAAAGATGAGTAGTTCTTTATACTTCGGTTAACTCCAGCTTCCCGTAAGGAGACAGAGAGCATTTCAGGCAAGTACTCCCATCCCTGGGGTGTCATTACAGCACCCACTCTAGTCATTAATGGTTAAATTTTTCCACAACCTTGTGTGGGGGGTTACCTTTGCACTGCTGAAAGCTAAGCCTCTATGTCCTTTCCATGGCTCTACGTTTCAATTCATGGACAACAATTACAAAAAATTACCCCACATTTCTGTGCTTTAGGAGTACAGCACAGTCTTTCTAAGGTGGCCCAAGCCACAGCATTCACTTGAATTCCCTGTTTATTTAGCATAAAGTCAGAGAGTATTGACCAACTACTATAGATATTTAAAATTTACTATATGATGGCATAAGATTTTTCCTCCATATATATCATGAACTGACAGCAGACAGATAAATCACAGTATGAAAAATCATTGCACCTTTGCCTATTAGGCAACTTGACAAGAAAAATATGGCCAATCCTTTTAACTTAAGTTTTACTACTACTTTATACTATATTTATGCATCCCAATATACCATAATTTAAAACATTTTTAAAATTAAATCATTACAAAAGAATGAAATATTGTCTTCTGATATTTTCCCAGTTACAAATGAATTCGTCAAACTTTTGACTTCATACATTTCTCTCAACAATCCACCCCCACACACAGCATATGCACACACATTTCCTATCACTGGTGAGAGACAGAAGGATTTTATCTTTGATTATTGTTATGGCAGCTTTTATTTTTCTCTCACAGGGAGTTTATAATTTTATATCACCAAAACCTAATTTTGAACAATGTGAGGTAAATTTATGTTAACCTAGTTTCAGTGTTGCTCCCAATCTGTTCTTTTATAGGCTTTGCATCCTGAATATTAAATTACATTCAATTTCTTAGTTGGTGAGAGTTCCATAAATACATAGGGTTGCTTTTTTTAAGTAGGTATATGTGCAATCTATTTTTGGATTTGTTCCAGCTTATTACAGACTTTAAAATATAGTTCTTCTGCTTTTTTCCATGAAAGAACTTGTGTGTATATAGATTCTTGAGTCTTAACCTTTATTCTAAATTTTGCTGCTCTTCCATTCTATTCTAAATTTTACTTCACTCTTTTCTGAATGTGTGTTGTTACACAGCCACAGGATTAAAGCCAGCATAACATATATTAGTAGTTACTGCCTTATAGTCCCTCAAAACTGTTAAGCATTGCCCCTTCCCAGTCTTTTCATAATCATTCAGATACATTCCAGTCCCCCAAAACTAAAAAAAACAAAAAACAAAAACAGAAAACAACAAATAATTCTGATGTTGGTAGAGGGGCATTTTAAAATGGAAAGCAGAGTATTTGTATGAAAGCAATACAGTCAGGGAAAGTAAGGAAATTAATATTATTCAATTACTACAGGTGTTATAATCAACTCCTTAATAATTTAGACTTCGTTTTTGTGTATGGTGTGGCTCTTTTTTTTTTTTTTAATGTGGCTATCTAGTTTTCCCAGCACCATTTGTCAAAGAGACTGTCTTTTACCCCTCTGTCCTAAGTATGGTCGTGGTATGGTATTCAGCAATAAAAATAAATAAATAAATAAAATAAAATCTTGCCATTTGCACCAGCATGGATGGAACTTAAGGACAGAGTAAAATAATTCGGACAGAGAACGACAAATACCATATCATCTCACTTATATGTGGAATCTAGCAGGTCAAAACAAATGAACAAAACAAGCTCAATGAACAAAAGAAGCTCATAGATACAGAGAACACATTGGTGGTTGTGCAGAGGGGAAATGGGGCAAAATGGGTTCAGGGGATCAAAAGGTACAAATTTCCAGTTATAAAATAAATTAGTCAGGGACGCCTGGGTGTTTCAGTTGATTCAGTGTCCTACTTCAGCTCAGGTCAAGATCTCATGGTTGGTGGATTTGAGCTCCATGTTGGGCTCTGTGCTGACAGCTCAGACCCTGGAGTCTGCTTCTGATCTGTGTCTCCCTTTCTTTCTGCCCCTCCCCCACTACTGTGTGCTCTCTCTCTCTCTCTCTCTGTCTCTCAAAAGTAAATAAACATTAAAAATGTTAAAATAAAAAATCATAGCCATATAATGTACAGTATGTTGACTACAGTTAATAGTATTCTATTGCATATTTGACAGTTTCTAACAGGGTAGATCTTAAAACTTCCTATCACAAGAAAAAAAAGATAAAAAATTTTGAAGCAATGAATAGAAATGGATGTTAACTAGATTTATTGAAATCATTCTGCAATGTATACAAATGTTGAATCCTTATGTTTCATATTTGAAACCACTATACTTCAATTAAAAAAAAGAAACATAGTTGACCCTTGTACACCATGGAAATTAAGGGAACCAAACCCCCATATCCATGTAAAGCCTTTGACTTCCCAAAAATGTAACTACTAAATAGTCTGTTGTGACCAAAAGCCTTACCAATAACATAGAGTCAATTAATACATATTTTGTATGCTGTATGTATTACATACCACATTTTTACAGTGAAGTACACTAGAGGAAAAAAAAGTGTTATGAAAATCCCAAGAGAAAATACATTTACAGAACTCTGATGTATTTATAAAATCCAAGAAAAATGCATGTATAAGTGGGCCCACGCAGCTCAAAGCTGTATTGTTCAAGGGCCAACCCTGTATTTATTACAGGGGTTTTACATACTCATACATTCTTTTTCTTCAGGTTGTGGAGGTACCCTACAATGGCTGAGTGAAGCAGCCCAACTAAGGAATTCCACCACTAAGGAATTCCTGATAGAGACTTTGGTCTAGACATGCTGCCCAGCAGATCACCTTCCTGTTGTACATATGAGAAAGGAAAATGGCGACAGCAATTATAGTAGAAGTATCTGTAAGCACTGAGTCTTCTTAGAGGTTAAAGATTAAGTCATGTTACAGTAGAGGAGCTCTAAAACATGCCACAGATAGGGGTGCCTGAGTGGCTCAGTCGGTTAAGTGCCTGCCTCTTGGTTTTGGCTCAGCTCATGATCTCATGGTTCATCAGATTGAGCCCTGCATCAGACTCATCCTGCTTGAGATTCTCTTGCCTTCCTCTCTCTGCCCTAACACTGTTTTCTCTCTCATAATAAATTAAAAAACAAATCCATAGATTATTTTTTAATTAATTAAAATTTCACAGTTAAACTAAGTCTAGTAGTTTCTGGGATATTAGCTATAGGAAGTCATCTGTTGAAAAGATGTCCCTTTCCAACATCAGAAGGAAATGTCAGTACTGTGCCAATAATACGGAAAGAAGCCTCCAAGATGATGTTGCCTTTAAAAGAGCACATCTGGAGGTGAGAAGTCAGAGAGAGGAAACAGATACCATTACAGGAAAAGTGGATGGGATACAGGAGGACATCAAAAAACCTAGAACTGAAATAATAAAAATCAGATGAGAAGCAAACACAGAGAGAGCTGACACTTTGAATAGCTGTAGCAAGAAAGGAAGAAAATATCAAGGAAGGCATGCTAGAACAGAAAGAAAAAGAAAAAAGATGTTTAAAATACTAAAAACCAAGGTGACAGTTCGAAGGACCAAAAACAAGTATGAAATCTGTGAATTAAATGTCCTGTAGAGCAATTTACACACATGGAAAATAATACAAAATTAGATGGAAACAATTCCTAATGAGTTGAAAGGAGATCTATGCTTGTAGACAGAGACAATGTAACAATTTCAGGGTAATACCAATCACTTAAAAACTTAACCGAGAGCTGTTGGCAAATACATAGATACTATCTCAAAATAAGCAAGGCCAAACTCCTAAATACAAAAAAACAAAAACAAAAACAAAAAAACAAACAAACAACAACAAAAAAAAACAATTCTTTCACATCTGCAATCAATCTCCAGCAACTAATTTATTTGAACAATGGAGAAAACGTAGAGTGTGATAGACAAAGAAAGTGAATGCCAAATAAGTTATTTCAAAGAAATTTGGATTTTTAACTTGCAAATAACATAAATTCTTTCTATTATAAGTCACCCTCCACATACTTAACAAGGCAATATAAAAAGGCTAAAATTTCACTCATTGTCCTAAAAATATAAACTGTAAGCCAAATAAAAGAAAATGGATCCTATGAAAAGAGACTTAGGCACTGTGTAATGTTACACAACAGCTAAGTTGGCAAAACCTTTGCTTGACCTTAAAAGACTATACTTGTTAGAATTATTTCCAAATCAATAACCATTAGACCCAAACAATGTTGATTTGTGCCTTTCTGAAAGGTAAATGGCTCAAACCAGAATCATTGCAATAAAATCTTCCTCTTTAACAGTATTCATTTCAACAGGAAGCCAATAAATCTGACTTTCATGGAAAGCCAAT